>NC_092233.1:56804359-57104359 GCF_036320965.1 Panulirus ornatus
CCTGGCAGCGGAGCAGCAGACTTTTAAAGGGCGCGTTGTAAATAAACACTTGTTCGAGTTATACATCATATTATCAAGAAAATAATGACCTAGTTCATCGTAATACCAAAATCATGGAATTTTCTTTAGAATATATAAGAATCTCCGAGACGTACAGAGTATAAAGTGGATACTAAGATTAACGCAGCCATAGTGTGATTTGCGTCAGCTCTGATGTACGCCAGCAGGCAACAGCTGGTGTATGGCGTACACTACGAGATGAGTGACCTGTGCAATCAACCTAAATTCTATTTTTGCGGGGGATGTCTAACAGGACTAACCTAACCTGATCTACATTAAATATTACGTTTTAAGTTTCTTCAGGTCCAGCCAGCAATGTTAATCAAGGCACCAATGTCGACTCCATAGAAAACGTAAATTCAAAACACCAGATCCCTCAATGGTTTAGTTTTAAATGTTCTAAGGAGATTTTAGCTGACAGTGTGTTTAATATTTGATTTTCTCAATGAATCTACAGCATATACTACAGCAAATTACTAACAGATGTCTTCTGTTGTCACCTCATTCATTGAATTTACCTACCGATTTAATGAGAGGTTGAAAAAGAATGTTCTGCAAGACATTGCATGATTGTATTGACTGGTTAGTCTTCCAGCAACAATGGAACAACCTGGTATCGTTAAGGGCAACGCTACACCATCACTGTAGAATCATCTGTCGAGTGAAATACGAATCAGATATATGCCTAATTGGCAACTAATTAGTTCCCAGTGTATAACGTCTCAAAGTCTATACGTTATCGATTCACGTCTGTCTATCACATACAACACATACGAATCTGTGGTCTTAGTGGTGGAAGCTGCTTGTGGGAGAATTTCCCCCCAGAAATGGTAAGTGAATTGTGCTTGACTTTTTATTGTGTGTGTGTGTGTGTGTGTGTGTGTGTGTGTGTGTGATCCCTATATATTTGTTCGCATTACGGAACTTAGGAAGACAGATGATCAAGTGGGTAACATTAATTAGTCATTTGTTTTGATAGGAGTTTCTCTTTGGTTAGTCTACTTGCAGACGACTTTATTCTGACTTACAGAACCCTTGCCAAATTCTAATTATCCCCTGGAATGTTAGGCTGGTGATTACAGCTGCTGTTTTGTGTGTTACGATGAAAGGGTTGTAGACTCGAGTGTGTGAATATGTGTACGTTGTATTCCTCTTTACTTTCTATATGTTCTCTGGGCTTCTATAAGCGCAGCGAACTAACTTGAGAAGCGTACTCTACTATTGAGAGTTGTTGTATATGAACAGTTTGCTGAATATTTCCCCATCCATGTACGTTAAATATAGTTCTAATATTTGCAAGCAGACAGTTCGTCTCCCTGACCATTCTCCCAAATCGGGTCTCAGCCCACAGGTTAGGGAACGAAGTCGACTCCCAAGTCTCTCGCTCTCTCTCTCGCTCGTAAAAATTCCCGCAGCTTGTTTCCCTCTGGATGATATTCATAAAGAGATCTTTCCAATGTGGCCTCCTCCTCCTCCACCCTCCCCTTACGCAAGCTCCAGACCCCGTCCACTTTTCGGCATGAGTTGAGAGGTTTTCCTGCCTGATGTTATTGCTGCCGCTGAATGTGTGCGTGATTATCATTTTCTCTGTTACGGGGGAATGGGTTTTGCACTCGTGTTGCCCCCTATCTCTCAACCTCGTAAGTTCAGTTATCGATTTATCGACCCATCCCAGAAGGGGTGGATGAACACTTGGTTTAGGTGTTTACCCCGACCCCGTGCTGGCCCGTGTTGATTCATAGTCAGTAACGCTAGCCATTACGCCATGGAGACCTGTGTGTGTTTGTGTGTGTATGTAGTGATGTTATTTGTTGGTTTAGGAAGGAAATTGGTTATGTTAAACTAAGAATTAATCATTATGTATACCGTTCTGTGGCTGGCTCCTCCCTCGGCAACCCTAAGGCTCCGTGAGAACTGGATGTCTTCCATATTCATGATATCTTCGAGGCTTTAGATATCTGAAGTTTGTACTTCTGTTGTTTTCTAAACTCTGCTCTTTTGTTTTTTTCTTATGCCGTTTCCCTCAAGTATATTCGCCACTGGTTTTGAGTCCTTGATATTGTTCGCTGGTGTTTTCGATGAAAGGGGGGGGTCCCTTTTTCATTTGAGATAGATCGTTCGGACTTATTTTCTTCTCTCTGTAGTTTCAGCATGATTGATTTGAAGGAGAGGTGTCGTGGGTACTGGGAAGTAAGTCAGTCTGGGAAGGATCAGAGCTTTTACCACTTATGATTTTTGCCTCTCTAATAGACGCCAGAATCTCTTCAGGTTAGTCCAGGATATTTCACCTTGTGTTGTTCTTTTGTTTATGTGTCATTGTTAAACCTCTCGATGTCAGTGTATGGCTTAGATTTGTACCGTTTTACCGGTACTTTATATCAATGCTGGTGGGTTTTGTTGTCCCTATTGCCACAGGGGTTTGATCGTGTTTTTTTTTTTTTATATCCAATATCTTTCGAAGCTCCTGAGGCTCGATGCCTCCGGCTGTATTAGGTGGATGTGTTCGTGGAGTTGAATACAATGTGTGTTGCTCAAGAGCTGGTATGTGGTCACTCTTGACATACACTATTTGCTCGATTACAGTGGACAGACCTATGATCTGTAACCTAACAATTACTGATACGATGAAACTCCATTGCAAGGTCGAATCAGTCGTGTTGGATCTTAGGTTAAGGTATTAAGTAGCTTCTCTCAGTTCCTTCAACGCCTTTACCATACTGTCTCATCTCGCGCCCCCATCCATCGCCAATCAGTGGCTCATATCCAGCCTACAGAAGGCACATACATACCCTCTCTAGTCCTTGCCCTCAGAGTGTATCTCTCCTTTACCTTGACCATCACCAGTTTAACTCATACCTTCAGACGTCGTCGACCACAGTGCATGACCACGGCCCAAGCTGAGCCCTAGTTCAAACTACTTTAGTGCCACGAACTTAGAATTCAGTGACGCCATGGCAAAACCTCTCTGTCCAACTTCTGTGCTTCAGAATCATGCCATTCTGACATTACCATCTGTGAATATAATCCCCTTTTGTCTTTTTTTTTTTTCTTTTCCTCCCTTTTTCTTTTACTGGAACCCAGTCTCCAGTACAGTATTTCTCTCTCTCTCTCTCTCTCTCTCTCTCTCTCTCTCTCTCTCTCTCTCTCTCTCTCTCTCTCTCTCTCTCTCTCTCTTTCCCGTTCCTTTCAAGCCATACCGACCTCATCCATATTCACACAAAGAACATCTGGTATCCGCCTCTCCTCGCATTCCTTACACATTCCCCTCACCAATCTATATGTAGCAGTTCTTTGTCATCGACTGGTGGAATTTTGCCGCCAGCCCCCACTCCTCCCTCCCCAGCCAATGTTCCCTAGTTTCCTGGCTCGATCCTGGGCCATAAGAGCTCCTGGAATCTCTCGATGACAGCGTACTAAAGAGAGCGTTGTGAGACCTCCCTCCCCTGTGTTACGTGCGGGTGATGAGACCTGTGTGTGTGTGTGTGTGTGTGTGTGTGTGTGTGTGTGTGTGTATGTGTGTGTGTGTGTGTGGAGTCTCGTGTGGCTACCAACAATGAGCCACAGTCTTGTGTTTGTCCCTCCTCCCCCCAAGTACTCATCCACGATCTTATATCCCCCCCCCCAGAAAAAAGAGAGAGAGAGAGACACAGTTTTGTGTGGCCCGTCAGCAGTGAACCACAGTCTTGTGTAGACCCCAGCAGTGACCCAGAGTCTTGTATGGCCCCCTAGTAAAGACCCAGAGTCTTGTATGGCCCCCCAGCAAAGACCCACTGTCTTTTGTGTCCCCCCCAGCAACGAACCACAGTCTTGTATGGCCCCCCAGCAAAGACCCACTGACCCACTGTCTTTTGTGTCCCCCCAGCAACGAACCACAGTCTTGTATGGCCCCCAGCAAAGACCCACTGTCTTTTGTGTCCCCCCCAGCAACGAACCACAGTCTTGTATGGCCCCCAGCAACCACCCAGGCACAATACCTTGTTGGGTCTACATATCAGGACTGAACGATTTCAGCTTGCGTAGCTTAGAAAAGAGAAGGTTAAGAGGTGATCTAAAAGCAGGTATTCAAAATTATGAAAGGCTTCGATTATATCGCTCTTAACATGCAACTTAAGGATAGATTCGTCTGATGTCACTCGTAGTAATGGATACAAACTATTCTTTTCTAACTCGAATGAGGCGAAGCAGCGTTGTCTTCAACAGCATTATTAACTAATGGAATGATTTACCAGTTTAGAGTAGTTGACAGCAGTACCAAAGATATGTTAAAGAATACATAAACTTGATCAATATCTCGCTTCAAGCTCATGATATTATTATCTCTTTGAAACTTCCGTACGTCTTCCTCCTCTTGTATAAGTTTCTGGTCTTGGTAATCATCACAAATAAGCTCCAAAGGACCCATTGGTCTGTTGTTGTGTGAATTCCTGTGACTCAACACCGTGCGGTTCGACAAGCGCAGTCAGTGACCCCCTAAGGAACCAGATGGCATCTCCTGACGGAGGCGTACGTCCTTCTTCTCCCCGCTCGCCCGTTGGCGTCGATTATCATCTCGTCCAAACTCTCTCTCTCTCTCTCTCTCTCTCTCTCTCTCTCTCTCTCTCTCTCTCTCTCTCTCTCTCCGTCCTTATCCAGGTGGAGATCGACTTGCATAATGCAAGGTGTGGTGAGGCCTGCCGGCGGGTGCAGCGCGGGGGTCGCCCCGCCCGCCAACTCCGCTCAGATGCCAGGCGAACATAACATAGATATCGTACCGTCATGCTGAATTGACGTACCCTCGAACCTCGAAGAATAAATGATCCGGCTGTGAATGCCTTCCTTCAGGCCGTTTTTACACGGCCTCAGTCTGTATATAAAAGAACATTTTGCGATTAGATTATCCCTCCGGAATCCAACCCTAAGTTAAAAAAAAACTCCGACGTTCCTTTCCTTCTCTTCCTTCGCGCGGAGAGAGTATTGCGCATCTATTGCTCCTCCAGTGAGCGGTAGAGCAGAAGGATTACAAGAGGTTGTAAAGGGTTTTAGTCTGACCCCGAGTGGGCATTTACGCATGACGTAGATTGCTACGGAAATGGTTCATTGCTAGAACTTACAGCGTTATCCATATGGTAAGTGTTCCGACTCCATGCAAAAAGTGGATACAGTATTTAGAATTCCAATTGATCTGTTTATGGAGGATAATCTCGTTCGTTCTTGTAAGGAAGAGCCTCCACTATATATATATATATATATATATATATATATATATATATATATATATATATATATATATATATATATAACTGTGTGTGTGTGTGTGTGTGTGCGTGTGCGTGTGTGTGTGTGTGTGTGACATCTTCGTCAGTAGAACTTGGGCGACGCCTTTGAAGACGTGTCATACACTCACCCACGAATGATTCCAATCCCGCTTTTGCTTACTGCCGCCCGCTCCAGTAACTCACGCCCCACCCGCCCAACCACACACCCCGCGGGACCCGCCCGGCGCCCGCACCCGGGAAACACCCCCCCACCCAACCCTTTACACCCACCTCGCTCCTGGAACCCATCTCGCCCCCGCCCCACTCCTCTCCCACCCCCGCCTCTTGGAACCCACCCCGAACCCGTCCGCCTCTTAGAACCCACCCGACAGACCCCCGCCTCTCGGAACCCACCACGCCTCCCGGAGCAGTGTTCACCCGTCGGGAGGACGCTAACCCAACACGACACCCGACACACACAACCAGAAATTCAGACGAAAACTCAGTATTTTTCTCCTCTCTCTCTCTCTCTCTCTCTCTCTCTCTCTCTCTCTCTCTCTCTCTCTCTCTCTCTCTCTCTCTCCATAACTCCGACGGAACTCTCACACACACACACGACTCGTTCTTCGTCGCTCTAGGTTTTTCCTGCGGTAGGCGCTACGTGCTAGCCCTGCATGAGGGCCATTTCTTTGGCGAAGCGTCGTCGTAAGTACCGAAGCGTCGTCGTAAGTACCGAAGCGTCGTCGCAAGTACCGAAGAGTCAGTCGTCGTAAGTACCGAAGCGTCGTCGTAAGTACCGAAGCGTCGTCGCAAGTACCGAAGAGTCAGTCGTCGTAAGTACCGAAGCGTCGTCGTCGTAAGTACCGAAGCGTCGTCGTAAGTCCTGGCAGGTCTGTGCTCCCAGCAGATGACCTCCTTGTTAGTTTAGTCTTTCAGCATATACAACCAACCCAACCCAACCCCCCCTCCCTCGTCTTCTGCCATCAGGTCGTCTGTCATCTGTCCTTCCCATATCATTCCTCTTCTTTCTGCCTCCTTCTGATCCCTCCTTCTCATCCCTGCCTCCCCTTCTCCCAGCTCCCCGTCGCTCGTCCAGCACTTCACTGGTGTCGGTGGGAGGTGAGAGGTCAGATAGTGTTACGCTCAAGGGGAGGAAGGAAGGAATGGAGGGAGGGAGGAAGGGGAATCCCCCTCGTTTTTCACAGAGGCTTCGTAAGAGCTACAGCTTGATCGATGATCATTGAAATATCTCCCTTATTGACAGGGAGACGATAATGATACGCCCCTTCTTGGCTTAGTGTCTCGCGTCCCAGGCCAGTGTATCCATCCCTTCCGTTCAGGGCGGGTTCTACGCCTTCAGAACAGACCTTGTGAATAGATAGCCTCGTCAGGGGCCAACAGGCCTCCCGTTGCCTGTTATTTTCCCCTTGTACTCCCCCGCCGTTCTCTGAGCCATGACTGGTGTAGAGAAGAATATTCTATTTGTCATGAAGGTCGTCCGGCAACGTTGTCCATTAATGTAAAGAGGTCTTAATGACTTCATGATATTAAGTGTGCCTGTACCTGTTCACATCTTGAGACCCAGAGGCTCAAAATAATCATTCCATTTTCTTTTTCTTTTTTTTTTTTTGCCTTCCGAGTGGCGGTGCTAATATTAGGGAGTGTGTTTGGCACACTCGGGTTAATAATGGACTAATTACAACGACATTGATGTGCAGCATATTCATGTCTACCCCTTCAGGCATGAGTCCCATCATGTCAGGGTTATTTCAACTCTCTATTGATTAATCTCTCTCTCTCTCTCTCTCTCTCTCTCTCTCTCTCTCTCTCTCTCTCTCTCTCTCTCTCTCTCTCTCTCTCTCTCTCATTTTCTCCGCATGTCTGCATAGAGGCCTGTCAACCTCCGTCCCGCTGTCATGGTCTGTCCTCATACCGCTGCTGAAGAAGGCGCAGCCGGAGGACCTCCACGAAGTAGGCTACGTAAGAACCCCACAGAGAAACCGTCTGACCCCCCCATGGGGACGCTTGTGGTCGAAGTTCCCTTCACCGTAAAAATGGCCAGATATCGCAGCAGTTAGCTGCCCCCTCCGGTATATTTACATCCAAAATCATCCCTTTAGCACGCTTACCAATTAGGACATAATCCACTAATGCCCACGAACCATTAACGCTACTCATTCACGTATAAGTATGTATGTTCCATCCTTTTTTAAATCCGGGTATATCCTCTCACCAGTTCGTTTTATCAGCACACAGATCCTCATGATGTTTAACATTTACGATTCTAGTGAATATCCCATATATATCCTCACCCCTCTAATCATACCCTCATCTGGCCTCATCGACCCACTCTTGCATTCAAATCGCCCATCACTATCACTCGATCCCTTGCAACAAAACTGCTGGCGCACTCACTCAGCTGCTCCCACAACATTCGCCTCTCTTCCTCCCGCCTCTCACGACCGAGTATGTAAGGATTATCAGTCACATACTTTTCAAAATCCACTTAAATTTTCACCCACGTCAGTCTGGGGTTCACTCACTCTCTCACTCTTTCACACTAATTCGCCATTCTGCCCTTAACATATTACCAAATTGATTTTTCCCCCTTCTCCTTGAGGTTAATTTCACTCAGAGCCAGAACATCCAGGTTCCTCTCCCCAATATATGACCTATTTCTCTCCCTTCTTCTTATCCTGGTTACATCCACATATATTCAGACACTCCAGGACGAGTGTCCGGGGTGGATGTGCATTCCTCTCTTGACTCATTCCATTCACACTTTTATGTATTGAGATACAAGTACGGGAGGGTTTCTATCCCCCCAACCCCTTCTCTCCTCCACTATTAGTCGCCTTCCACGACAAACAGGTAATACAAGAGTATTATTCTTTCTCCCATACACTTCCCAAGTATATATATATATATATATATATATATATATATATATATATATATATATATATATATATATATATATATATATACCGGTTGGATGTGTTTGAATTGAGAGGACCTGACGTGGTGTTTTGGATACGTGGGAGTGGACGTGAGCAGAGGGTGCCAGGGGAGCTAACTCGAGCCATAAGGTGGGTGAGGGAGTTGAGATTCTTGGTGCCTTTAGGAGTGTGTGGAAAGAGAGGTCACTATCTGTGAGGGATCAGAGATGGGTATGTTTGACGGTACAGGTGTCCCGATGGTGATTTATGGATGCGATGGACAGAGGTAAAAGGGTGCGGAGGACTTACCACACAATTTTGCTAAAAGGTGGAGCTGGCGCGGAGCGCACTCACCACAGGAAAAAAAGTTTTGACGAACTAGTCATGTGAGTTGCGAGTTGTCAAGTGTATTATGTACGAGGAGAGAGATTGTGTTTGTGGACTTAAAGCCAGCCGCAAACTTTGAGTGAAGGGGAGAGGTCAGAGAGCCAAAGGAGTGACACTTGACAGCTACTGAAGTGCTGACTTTCTCCTCAGCCTTCACTATTCCCTCTTACGACTCAGGTGGATAACACCGGTTCATGGCTGCTTACCACCTACAACCTACGTGGGTGGACGCGTTGGTCATGATAGGGTAAGAGGAAAGTGTGATAGAAGAGGATGAGTGAGGAGAGGTTGAGGAAAAGGATGAGTGTATTGGAAATGGAGGGGGACATGGAGAAGGGTAAACCGAATTGGAAATGGAAAGATGAAGTGAAAGATATTTTGAGTGATCGGGGCTTGATTATACAGGAGGGTGATAAGCGTGCATAGGATAGAGCAAATTGGAGTTGTGTGATATACGAGGGTCGAAGCGTTGTTATTGGACTAAATCAGGCCATATCCTAGAGTCCAAATTCTCTGGTTCAGCCCACTGACAGTTCATCGCTGCAATTCACTCTATCCTTGTTTTGTTTTTTTTCCCGCTATCCCTTATTCCATCAGTATCAGACATGTTTGCTTTCTAAGTCAATCTCTCCTCACTCATCCTCTCCATAAGTCCAAACCATTTCAGCACACCATCTCCAGCTCTCTTTCACATACTCCTGTTACGACCACACCTGTCTCTTATACAGCCATTTCTCATTTGCTCTGCCATCCTCACACCAATAGTCCCCTCATATATATATATATATATATATATATATATATATATATATATATATATATATATATATATATATATATATATATATATATATATAGGCCCATAGCCTAGCGGTAGCATTCCCGCCTGTTACACAGGGGGTCCCGGGTTTGATCCTGGCTGTAGGAGGTTTGCATGTTCTATGAAAGTGCGCGTTCCTATGCACTTTGTTCGTATATATATATATATATATATATATATATATATATATATATATATATATATATATATATATATATATATTATTTATTTATTTGTGTGTGTGTGTGTGTATGTATGTTCGCGTTCCGTGGCGGTAATTAGCCGGTATCAAGAATGTGAGACCCCCAAAATCCGGGGTCATTACCAGCGGTGCGTGAGACGTGAGGAGACGCGACGCTAAGCGAGAAAAACTGCCACAAAAACGCAATTTCCCCGACCGACGTTTGAAGGGGGCCGGCCGCCAAATCCACTTTGTGAACCCGATTATAAGAAGCTCACTCGATTACGGAACACGGATTAAGATTCTATCCGGCGTAACGTGATTATAGACGGCAGTAATTACCAGGGAGCTAAGCTAGGTGCCTAGTCAGGCCTCCCTACCACCCACAGGGGTGGGGCGGGCGCCCTCCACCCTTACCTCCCCACTACCGCTACTGCCATACCATCTCCCCACATTGCCTCCTTCTCTCTCTCTCTCTCTCCCCATTACCATACCATCTCCCCAATTGACTCCTTCCCCACAACACCACCACCACACCTACTCTCCCACCTGACTTCTCCTCACCACCGTCACTGTAACTCCCTTCGTCTCCTTCCTCCCCATCACCACCCACACCACACCCATTCCCCAGACGCCTCCTCTCCCCACACCACCGCCACACCCATTCCCCAGACGCCTCCTCTCCCCCACCTTCTGTAGAAACCATCATTGCTTTCTTTGGGGAAATTAAGTATTATACAATTGTAGAGTTCATCCTGGCGACCACTACAAGTGATAGACTAATCTATACATTGATTATGGTGTTATCATTATCAATTTTTACTGTACGAGGAGGGGAAGGTGGAAAAGAGTTTGACACTTGTGAGACCCATTTCTGTCTGTCTGTCTGTGATGAATGGGGGAAGCGTCCGACTGGGAAGTACCACAGGGCTCACTCTTAACCCCTAACGCTTTACCTTTACTCCTTCAATGATCTGGACGCGCCAAGAGGATGTCGAAGTTCACCATCGACTTCATAGTCAGGAAATTTAGCCCAGTCAGAGGCAGGCTGTCTGGGATTCCAAGCGATTGGAACAAATCTATATAGAGTGGTCAGAGACATGGCAGACGGACTTCAGTCTGTACAAATACAAGATAATTGTGGCTCCAACGATATCACTAATGAATGTATATATATAATGCTTGTTCAACCATTACTAGAAATACAAGAAGAATTAAACCTTGGAGGGATGAATACTAGTGAAATGCGTAAGACTGTTCCTTGCTGCGTATTGATGAGAGCCAATAGGATATTGGGTTTTGTTGCTATAAGAATAAGCTGCAAAACGAAGGACACCATTCTCTTCCTTCGTAATGCCTCTGGTCATTTTGGGAGATGCTATTCACTTCGGGTTGCCAAGCCTGATCAGGGAGGAAGTAAAACTAGAACGAATTCAGAGAAGAACAACAAAAGCTAATTCCCTCATCCAGAAAAGTAACCCATAAAGAGAAAAAAAGACTTGGGTACCTAAATCTATTTTCTCAGAAATAAAAGTGAGGACTTTGAGAAGACCTGACACAAATCTTCAAGTTGCTGAAGTGATTTCGACAACATAACATACGGTCATTTTTTTTTCTCATAAGATATACTAGCAACCAAAAATAACTATGAAGTTAGAATCAAAAGCAGAGTGATGTCATAGTAACATGGACAAAAACGAAGTCAACTGCACAAACGCAGAACACTGACACAGACTGGTCAGTGCGAAAGCCTATCAGTACCCTAAAATCAAGGCTTGACAGAAGTGACATCTGTTGTCGGTAAAATGTTCTATTTTGAGAAGAGATAGTTCAACTTACTTTCAAGACAATGACAAACTTTTTTTTTCTCTCTGTGTCAGAGTGGGGAGCTCATCCTGTTCACTTTATACTTTAGAATTAACAGGGTAGTTTAATTTCTACTTACTACATAGGGTTACTTCTCACTTCTTTCTTTTTTCTGCTGGGTGTTGAGCCGGAGGGAGAGGTGGATGCCATGCGAGGTGCCTTCTGCTTTACCCTCCCGTTTCTTCGGCAAGTAAGATCATGACTGCAGATCAGATCGTCACGTGCCATCAGGCACTCCTGTTATTATGTCTTTTTTTTTATTATATATAATCCCATGTCCTGCAACCTGCTTCCTCCCTAACACCACCTCCGCACCTACTCCTCACACCCACCTGCCTACCACACCCCCACTAGATGCCCCACTCCATTACGGCCCCTCCACCCCCCGCTACCACCTCCTCTGCTGAACCCGGCTCACTTCATCCTTCCTCCCCCTCACTTCCACTAACCCCCACCCTCTCCTCCTCACACACACAAAAAAAAAAGCTCACATAATAAAAACTTGAGCCCTTCTTCTCCTTCTTCTTCTCCTCCCCGCCCCTCCCTCACCCCGCCATGACCTGCGGGGGGATGGCCGTGGAGGGCGCCGCTGATGGAGACGATAGCCGTGCGGGACTCGTGTGGGATATCGTTATCATCTACCGCAGGAGCCCCTGAAGACCCCGGTCCTTCAGGGCTGAGCGACGCCTGGAGGAGCAGCTCCGCCTCTCCACACACCTCAGACCTCTTCAGCTCGGCTCTCGTCGTCTGCTTTTTCACTTGGGGTTCATAATTTTCTCGCTTTTTTTTTTTATCTCTCTCTCTCTCGCTGTGTAAGTTCGCTCTTATTATTCCTCCAGGGAGACTTTCGGGACATATTCTCGTCTCGTCACAACTGATTATGTGAACTCAGACGAAGACAGAAATTACCTAGTGGAGGGAAACGTAGCCTAGGAATGAAGACACAATTACCAAAGTGGAGGCGAACACAGTCTACAGACGAAGACGCAATCACCTAGTGGAGGCAAAGTAGCCTGGAGACGAAGACATAATTACCTAGTGGAGGCAAACGTAGTCTAGCAATGAAGACCAAATCACCTAGTGGAGGTGAACGGAGCCTTGTTTCGAAGACACAATCACCTAGTGGAGGCAAACGTAGCCTAATTTCGAAGACTCAGTCACTTTGTGGAGGCAAACGTAGCGTACAGACGAAGACACAATCACCTAGTGGAGTCAAACGTAGCCTACAGAAGAAGACACAATCACCGAGTGGAGGTAAACGTAGCCTAATTTCGAAGACCCAATCACCTAGTGGAGTCAAACGTAGCTTAGTTTAATTTTGATGTCTATAAACCCTGGTTTCTTTTCTTTCTTTTTCTAAGATGCCTCAAGATTTTCTTGTGCCCTATGACAATTCTTTGGTATACGACAACTCAACAGAGCAAATAGACTTAGCATCATGATATTCTATCTCTGAAACACCACCCTAAGAAGTGGTGAGTCCAGTCCTGGTGAAAATTTTCTCACACTAACAGTTGCTCTAACTTTACGAATGAACTGATTCATATTTACTCTCACATCTTGGGAAGTTCTAACTCCATGTTTGCCTGACAAGAGTCGATTTCCAAAGTTATCCGATTCATCAACCGCGCCGCAGTGTTGATTTTCTTTGTTCGATAGATAGTAGTTTGGTTTCTGCTCCCGAGAGGTGGCTGCTTGTGTGCACCCCTACCATAAGCTGGACCAGGTAATACTCAACAAGACACTGGTGCGCCGTGTGGATACTGAAGGCTCTTTAGTAACTGAAGCTTAGGCCGTTGTGATGTCTGTTTCTTTCCCTCCAGCGCGAAGACTTAGAATTCTTAATCCTTCGTGTCCCTCTGAATAGTCAACACCTGCCCCTTCTTAAGAGACCAGTTTTTTCCACTTCTTTCAAGACAGACTCTTAGGCCGTTTTTCGTCATCTCTCCCCTACTTCTGTCTCTTTAGCTCTTTTTGTATTGCACTGAAGGCCTGACCCGTGATGTGGACATCGTCCATGACAGGACCCGTCAATATAGAGTAAAGAATACATATGTGTGTGTGTGTGTGTGTGTGTGTGTGTGTGTGTGTAAAAGGACTCTTATAGCAAATGCTAACGTACTGAGCACGAAATCATCATTGACAGGACTGTATCATCGTCTGTGGACGGAAAAGAGTATAGCGTCGTCAAAAGAAGCTGGTGACTGAGTTTGGTAAAGTGTGTGAAAGAAGAAAGTTAAGAGTAAATGTGAATAAGAGCAAGGTAATTAGGTACAGTAGGGGTGAGGGTCAAGTCAATTGGGAGGTAAGTTTGAATGGAGAAAAACTGGAGGAAGTAAAGTGTTTTAGATATCTGGGAGTGGATCTGGCAGCGGATGGAACCATGGAAGCGGAAGTGGATCATAGGATGGGGAGGGGGCGAAAATCCTGGGAGCCTTGAAGAATGTGTGGAAGTCGAGAACATTATCTCCGAAAGCAAAAATGGGTATGTTTGAAGGAATAGTGGTTCCAACAATGTTGTATGGTTGCGAGGCGTGGGCTATGGATAGAGTTGTGCGCAGGAGGATGGATGTGCTGGAAATGAGATGTTTGAGGACAATGTGTGGTGTAAGGTGGTTTGATCGAGTAAGTAACGTAAGGGTAAGAGAGATGTGTGGAAATAAAAAGAGCGTGGTTGAGAGAGCAGAAGAGGGTGTTTTGAAGTGGTTTGGGCACATGGAGAGAATGAGTGAGGAAAGATTGACCAAGAGGATATATGTGTCGGAGGTGGAGGGAACGAGAAGTGGGAGACCAAATTGGAGGTGGAAAGATGGAGTGAAAAAGATTTTGTGTGATCGGGGCCTGAACATGCAGGAGGGTGAAAGGAGGGCAAGGAATAGAGTGAATTGGATCGATGTGGTATACCGGGGTTGACGTGCTGTCAGTGGATTGAATAAGGGCATGTGAAGCGTCTGGGGTAAACCATGGAAAGCTGTGTAGGTATGTATATTTGCGTGTGTGGACGTATGTATATACATGTGTATGGGGGTGGGTTGGGCTATTTCTTTCGTCTGTTTCCTTGCGCTACCTCGCAAACGCGGGAGACAGCGACAAAGCAAAAAAAAAAAAAAAAAAAATATATATATATATATATATATATATATATATATATATATATATATATATATATATATATATATATATATATATATATATTCATGAGTAATGTCATTAAGAACCTATATGGATTGTCTGACACAAAAAGGTGCTAAGCCCCAAGAACTGGTCATCAGGTCGTCACTAAGGGCTGATAGTTAGGTCGTCACCCTTGCCAGGTCGTCACCCTCGCCAGGTCGTCACTTAGGATTGGCTCTCAAGTTGCCAGTCAGTCCTGGTCACCAAGGTGTTGCCCAGGGCTTGCTCGCCACCTAGGACTGGTGGTCGACAAGGTGGTCATCAGGTTTGTCATCCAGGGCTGGTCGTCACACAGAGCTGGTTGTCAGGTAGGACCACTTGCTGGTGTCTCTGGTCAATAGGCACTCAAGACTGGTAGGCTGGATATCAAGCAGAGCTGGTCGTCCTGTCTGACAGTTTCATACCTCGTCCGAGCAGCGAAGTTCCTACCTCGCAGACCCACAGTTGGGCTAAAGATTAATTTCACATATTCCCTTCACCACCCCCTCACGCACCTTCACTTGAAGGGCACCACACATGACTCCCACGAATTATTAATTCAACAAAAAAATATTTCCTTGTTAAGCTTAAGCTCTCTTCTCCGTTGTGAGTACGTGTGTGTGTATATATATATTTTTTTCCCGTCTCTCCCTTCATTATGCCATTCATATTGGTCGTTTAATTCCATTTAGAGAAAAATGTACGTCCCTCGAAATCATTCCTTTACTTCCTCCGGGCGGTGAGAACAGAGTAAACATTACATGCCGAGGCAACGTCAAAGTCAAAGACACATATCCACTTCAAAAGGAAATTAACATGATCAAAGTGAGTGAGTAGGAGGAGGAAGGGGGGCGGGCTTGGGTTAGCCCTCCGCCTCTTGAGCAGGGTGGAGAGACGGGAGGGCCAGCTACCGTCTCAAGGGACGCTTACAACTCATTATTTTACCTTTACTAAATTAACCCAGAGCTATGGTCCCAGGAGCGGCTCAGCTCCCTTGGTAACTAGCACACACCTCCCTCCCTGAGGAATTAGTACAGGGTTCTCTTTGCCTACAGAGCCTTTGTTTGGTAAACTGCCCTACTGAGGGTTGATACAAGGGGCCTCTTTACCGAGAGAGAACCTTTGGTAAACTGCCTCTTCTGAGGATTAATTTAGGGACCACTTTATCTATAGAACCTAAGTTTGTTAAAGTGCCTTCCTTCTGAGGATTAATACAAGGAGCTCTTTACAGAACTTCTGTTTGGTGAACTGGCCTTGGTTGAGGATTAATATTGGTGTCTCTTCTCTTTACCTGCATTCAACTGGGGATTAATATTGGGGTCCTTACCTATAGAATCATCGTCCACTAAACTGGGGATTAATATTGGGGTCCTTACCTATAGAATCATCGTCCACTAAACTGGGGATTAATATTGGGATCCTTACCTATAGAATCATCGTCCACTAAACTGCCCTCTACTGAGGAAGGGGTGAAGGGGTAGGGGCCTTTGACGTATAGAATCGTCGTCTGGTAAACTGCCCCTGACAAGGATTGGTGCTGCTGCTGGGACATTCATGAATGACCTTTGGAACCAAAGTGTGATTAACTGCCCCCAAAAGAGGGCCATTGCTGTACCACCCTACCGCTCAAGGCATCGTTTAGTACAACTGCCCCACGCTGATTGGTCGCGAGGGGTTCCTACACTTAGAAACATCGTAGTCTCTTCTCTCTCTCTCTCTCTCTCTCTCTCTCTCTCTCTCTCTCTCTCTCTCTCTCTCTCTCTCTCTCTCTCTCTCTCTTCTCTCTCTCTCTCTGCCTACAACGTAGCGTGTGTGTGTGTGTGTGTGTGTGTGTGTGTGTGTTTTCTTCGTCAACAGAGCTTACCAGGATGGCTTTTTAAGTCCCCTTCGTGTATTTCAAGTTCCCTTCGTCTGTTTTAAGTTCCCTTCGTCTGTTTTAAGTTCCCTTCGTCTGTTTCAAGTTGACTTTGTTTTAAGTTCCCCTCATATGTTTTTAAGTTCCCTTCGTCTTTTTCAGGTTGACCTTGTTTTAAGTTCCCCTCATATGTTTTAAGTCCCCTTCGTCTGTTTCAAGGTTTCTTCGTCTGTTTTAAGTTCCCTTCGTCTGTTTCAAGTTGACTTTGTTTTAAGTTCCCCCTTATATGTTTTTAAGTCCCCTTCGCGTGTTTCAAGTTCCCTTCGTCTGTTTTAAGTTCCCTTTCGTCTGTTTGAAGTTGACTTTGTTTTGATTTCCCCTCGTATGTTTTTAAGTCCCCTTCGTCTGTTTCAAGGTTTCTTCGTCTGTTTTAAGTCACCTTCGTCTGTTTTAAGTTCCCTTCGTCTGTTTCAAGTTGACTTTGTTTTAAGTTCCCCTCATATGTTTTTAAGTCCCCTTCGTCTGTTTCAAGGTTTCTTCGTTTGTTTTAAGTCCCCTTCGTCTGTTTGATGTTCCCTTCATTCTTTTTGAATTTCCTTCTTCTATTTTAAGTTCCATTCATCTATTGCAAGTTCCCTTCATCTCTTTAAGTTCCCTTCGTCTGTGAAGGAATAAAAGAATTGGAAATGTAAAGAAAATGAGGGAAGAATTAGAGGATCGAGAATGATATAGAAATGTGACTGAAAAAAAAAATAGAGTGAAGACGTAAGATCTTTGTTTTGTTTTACTTCTTTCTCTTCTTTCTTCTATCCATCATCTTTAGCCTGAGAACGACAGATGAGCTCGTTTGACAAACGGAATCAAAGGACAGAACGCAGGATAGAAAATGGTGGGAGGGGAAAAAAAAAAAAAGAGAACAAGGAAAACAAAGGAGAGAGAGAGAGAGAGAGAGAGAGAGAGAGAGAGAGAGAGAGAGAGAGAGTGTTACGTGGTTGCATAAATACACAGACAACATAGTCCCAACGTCTGGGCGAGGTGGTCTAGCCTTAAACCTACATAGGAAAAAAAAATAATGCAGTCCCCCTTTAAAAGCAGGAGAAAGAAAAGGATAGCAAAGTGAAGGCTCTCCATTCCCATCCTGCACTCCCTCCGGCTACACTCCGGACGGAAAACAAGCAGGGAAAAAAAAAATACCTTGCAGGACTAATATATTTGAAGTAAAGTTGTACAGGAAAGTCATAAGGTAGGATGAAAATGACCGTGTCATGTATTCCCTCACGAGCGACATGCATCCATGCAGTATTTGTTATATAAATAGAAGAGTAAGAATAAACTTGAGATCCAGCCTCTCGACTTGCCATGTCTATATTACTCATGATGTGGAAAAATAGTGTAAGAATTCGTTCTTGCTTTCTTAAAACAGGCGACTTGCAAGTTGATTAATGATGGTACGTTACGTGGCTGACAAGGTAGGATAATATACCCTTTGAGTGACAAGTGATGATCACACCTCATTTTGATGACATTCAGAGAGTATTGCTCTGAACAACATACTCTTGGAACTTATTCCACGCGTCAATGATGTGTCTTTGGTAAAAGAAGTATTTCGTACAGAGTCAAAGTTAACTCGGTGACCTATTTTTGTCCAATCCTCTTGTTGGAAAACAGTCCTCTCGTTGGTATTGCTGGTGCTACTGTAAAGTCATTTTCAACATCGATGTCCATGAAACCTTTAAGTAATTCTAAAACATTCTATTAGTGTCCCTCGGAGATGCCTCTTGCTTAGAGAGAACAAGTTTGATTCTCGCAGTGTTCAGTTCTCCCAAGTGTCTCCTCATATGGTTTATTTTACAGAGGACGGAATCAGTTTAGCGGCTTTTCGCTGCACTGCTTCCCATTGGAAAATATCCTTAGCTTAAGTGGTTGGAGGAGGTCTAACTAGACTTAGGGATAGTGGCAATATCACGTCCTACGTACGAAAAGTTTCTGTTCATAAATCCTAACATCCTATTTGCTTTCTTGGTAGCTTCATGGCAGCGCCGGGAGAAACTGAAGTTGTTGGAGAGAGAGAGAGAGAGAGAGAGAGAGAGAGAGAGAGAGAGAGAGAGAGAGAGAGAGAGAGAGAGAGAGAGGAGAATGCATTGAGAGCCGGGGAGAGGAGTGCAAATATAGCATGCAAGAGGAGAGTGTGATGGACACCTATGGTGCTGTGTGGGGAGAAGGAGGGCTGTGGGGAGAGTGGTTGGCTCCCCGGGGAGGAAGCGGGGTCACTCCCGGATCCCTAAGGGGAGATGGTGGATCCTTAAGGCGGATCCCTGGGGAGAGGGGAGGAAAAAAGAAGGTAGGGTTGGGGAGGATCTAAGAGAGGACGATATTGCTGGAGACAATGGAGGATTCGTGGAAGTTGAGGGAGGAGGATCCGTGGGGAGAGATGATGAACCGTGGGGAGTGAATGGTGATCCATGGGGAGGAATGATGAAAGGTGGGGAGTGAATGATGATCCATGGGGAGGAATGATGAATAGTGGGGAGTGAATGGTGATCCATGGGGAGGAATGATGAACCGTGGGGAGTGAATGGTGATCCATGGGGAGGAATGACGAAAGGTGGGGAGTGAATGATGACTCATGGGGAGGAGATGATAAACCCACGGGGAGAAGTAACGATTCTCCCTAAGGAGTAGAGAGGACGCACTTGGGGAAGAAGGGAGAATGGGTTGGGGGAAGTGATCAACCATAGGGCGGTCTGGGGAGAGAGAGAGAGAGAGAGAGAGAGAGAGAGAGAGAGAGAGAGAGAGAGAGAGAGAGAGAGAGAGAGAGAGAGAGGCGGTAGGATCCTTATGGAGAGAGAGAGAGAGAGAGAGAGAGAGAGAGAGAGAGAGAGAGAGAGAGAGAGAGAGAGGCGGTAGGATCCTTAGAGAGAGAGAGAGAGAGAGAGAGAGAGAGAGAGAGAGAGAGAGAGAGAGGCGGTAGGATCCTTAGAGAGAGAGAGAGAGAGAGAGAGAGAGAGAGAGAGAGAGAGAGAGAGAGAGAGAGAGAGAGAGAGAGAAAGAGAATGCGAGACATATGGAAGAGGGGAGGGAGGGGAAGCGCTCTGTAGGGATTATTGTTGAGCCATAGGGATGATCTGTGGGTAAGAGGGATTATCCCGGGTAGAGCAGGGATTGCCAGCGATACTGAGTGGGGAGAGGACGCTTGCTAGGACCTACACCCCACTTGGGGAGGAGAGGGGGAAAGGGGAGATCTGGGGTGCTCTTGGCGGAACGAGGGGAGATCCTTCATCCTCGACCATGACAGGGGTGAACATGACAGGGGTGAACATGACAGGGGTGAACATGACAGGATGAACATGACAGGGGTGAACATGACAGGGGATGACCATGACAGGGGTGACCATGACAGGGGATGACCATGACAGGGATGAACATGACAGGGGATGACCATGACTGGGGGTGAACATGACAGGCATGACCATGACAGGGGATGACCATGACAGGGGATGACCATGACAGGGGATGACAATGACAGGGGATGACAATGACAGGGGATGACAATGACAGGGATGACCATGACAGGGGATGACCATGACAGGGGATGACAATGACAGGGAATGACCATGACAGGGGATGACCATGACAGGGGATGACAATGACAGGGGATGACAATGACAGGGATGACCATGACAGGGGATGACCATGACTGGGGGTGAACATGACAGGGGTGAACATGACAGGGGTGAACATGACAGGGGATGACCATGACAGGGGTGAACATGACAGGGATGAACATGACAGGGATGACCATGACAGGGGATGACCATGACAGGGGATGACCATGACAGGGGATGACCATGACTGGGGTGAACATGACAGGGGTGACTATGACAGGGGATGACCATGACAGGGGTGAACATGACAGGGATGAACATGACAGGGATGACCATGACAGGGGTGAACATGACAGGGGTGACTATGACAGGGGATGACCATGACAGGGGTGAACATGACAGGGATGAACATGACAGGGATGACCATGACAGGGGATGACCATGACAGGGGGTGAACATGACAGGGATGAACATGACAGGGGATGACCATGACAGGGGATGACAATGACAGGGATGACCATGACAGGGGATGACCATGACAGGGGATGACCATGACAGGGGATGACCATGACAAGGGATGACCATGACAGGGGATGACCATGACAGGGGATGACAATGACAGGGGATGACAATGACAGGGATGACCATGACAGGGGATGACCATGACAAGGGATGACCATGACAGTGGATGACCATGACAGTGGATGACCATGACAGGGGATGACCATGACAGGGGTGAACATGACAGGGATGACCATGACAGGGGATGACAATGACAGGGAATGACCATGACAGGGGATGACCATGACAGGGGGTGAACATGACTTGGTGAGTGGGAGGGTAAGCTCATTGGGACCGTCTCTTTGAAATGGGACTTTAGAAATGGCCATTTGTATAACATGGAGCGGGTTTTGGGATAGTTTGGAGGGCCAGTTGGGCCAAGGGAAACGAGGCTGTTAAGAAGGCCCCCGCCGCAGATGCCTGCTAATAAGGGTGTCCTTAATATTGTAAAGCGATGGTCCGGCCATCCATCTTGGCCTGGCCTGCCTGGGGCGCCGACCCCGACGTGAAATAGTGCATAAAAGTCTCAACTTAGATGTATGCCTCGGTGGGGCGGGGGTGCACCTCTCTTGACTGAGGGCCCCGCCCCGCCCCACTCCGCCCACCACACCGCCTGAATGTCCTTTGTGGGTGTGTTCTTGTGTGGGTGTGTCTCCATGAACGTCTTGTGTGCACGTCCTTTAGTCTGTGTGTGTGTGTGTGTGTGTCTGTGTGTGTGTGTGTGTGTGTGTGTGTATGTGTGTGTGTGTGTGTGTGTGTGTGTGTGTGTGTGTCTGTGTGTGTGTGTGTCTGTGTGTGTGTGTCTGTGTGTGTCTGTGTGTGTGTGTGTGTGTGTGTGTGTGTGTGTGTTCTGGCCTCTGGTTGTTCTGTCTTCCAAAGAACTCTTCACTGTTCACGTTGTCAGACTGGCGTTCAAGACTTGAAAGCTTGTGATCAGGTCACCCTCTTACTCTTCTCTCTTCTGTCCTGGACAGATCTATGGTTTCTAGCCTTCCACTGTAAGGCGGCTTTCTCGACTCTGGTACCATCTCTGTTTTCCCTCCTCTGGACCTTCTCTGTTAGTTCTTAGTTTTCTTTGAATGCGATGACCAGGTTTAAGAAACATTTTGTGGTTTGGGGCCAAAGCATAAGCTGTGAACTGTTTGCTGAGTATCTCCTATTCTGTTTACCTGAATCCATTTCAATTATTTACTTGTAGACAGCTCATCTCCTTTCGCATTTCCCCTAAAAAGAAGGGGCACTGGCGACAAGTTAGGTACAGTGTTGTCTTCCACTTACCTTTCACGCACAGATTCTTGCAGCTTATTTCCACACTGGATTATATTCGTATCAAAGCTTTCTTTCAGTGTTCTCCATCCTCATTCCTTTGCATTCACTCGGGTTGAATTTCATCAGCCACATACCTGACTAACTTTGGAAATTGTTTATGTCCCCTTGTAAGATGGTGCAGTCCTTCTCACTCTATACTTTCCTTCGGCATCATCAGCAAACATATGTGAGTTCAAACGTTCTGGCAACTCATTCACACAGGAAGAGGAGTGGTCCTAGGACTGGACCCTGCGGAACGCCAGTGTTGACCTTCCATTCCATTTCGAGATGGCTCATCTGACGTGCAACATTTGTTCCATTTGTCGTGTGTGTGTGTGTGTGTGTGTGTGTGTGTGTGTGTGTGTGTGTGTGGAGTTACCAATTTCGTAATGTACTGGTAAGGAGGTTCACACTCTCTTGAACATTCTACACAGTCATAAGACCTCTTGAATATACTTATGGTGTCTGCATTAACCATGTCCTCGGTCACTCTGCTCCGTTCATCCATTGCTCTGAGACTTTAAAAGTATTTCTTCACATCTTTTTAACAAAAAGTGTTTCTTGCTTAGCGTCATGTTAGGTCCTCTGATTGCTCTATCCCTACTGGTGGTTGGTCGATCCCTGCGTATTTCGGTCGCTGTTCATTGTCTTCGTCAAAGTTGTAATCAAGTTACCCCTTACTCTTCTGTATTCCAAGAGGGACAAATTAAAGGCCTCAAGCCTCTCCCTGTAATTCTGCTCTCTGAATTTTGCTACCATCTTTATTGCCCTCCTCTGGACTTTCTCTTTTAGCTCTTTCTGCTTCTGTGAGTGCGGTGACGAGACTTAGAAGAGTAATCTATTTTTTTTTTGACTTTATATCTCCATGAACTTGAAAGCACTTCCAACCTACGCCAGGACACGGTTGATCTCCTTATCTGTAAATACGGGACTCTGGCGACAGGTTAGGGAAAGTATCGAATCCCACGTCTGTCTCACATATAGATTCCTGTAGCTTATTGTCTCCCAGGTTGATGCTAATACCGAGGCTTTCTTTGAGGGATGATATAACTTGGGGAGTCTTGATAGGACCCAGTCGTTTAACAATCACAAAAGAGCTTGAGATCAAGATGAGGCTGGATCCTACTACGATCTAGATAAACACAAGAGTGAGGTCTGTCTACATAACACAGGTAGTTTGACAGAGCAAGTTTTATGGTTTTATACATTACACATCTTAAGGTGATTCGTTGAACATTACGTTGAACGTTCGTTGGTTGAATTGCAGTAATATTGTGTTGACATTCCATGATGTATTTTGGAGTTGAACATTACGTGATGTAAAGTTACATATTGGTTGAATTGCAGTAGTATTGTTTTGACCTATATTATGTATTCAGTGGTGAACATTAAGTGATGTAAAGTTATATAATGGTTGAACTGCAGTAATTATATGTTGACATATATTTACACGTTGGTTGAGTTACTGTAATACAGTAGTTGACATACACATAATCATGGGAACACTGAGCTATTTACTTCCTTAGCTGCGCACTTGTTCATGGTTTGTTCATGACCTTCAGCAGTAGTAGGTATGGGACAGGTCTTGTAGTGGGTCACGACTCCCGTGGTCAGCTGGGTGGGTCACAACACCTGTGGTCAGCTGGGTGGGTCACGACTCCCGTGGTCAGCTGGGTGGGTCACAATACCTGTGGTCAGGTGGGTGGGTCACAACACCTGTGGTCAGGTGGGTGGGTCACAACACCTGTGGTCAGCTGGGTGGGTGGGTCACATCACCTGTGGTCAGCTGGGTGGGTCACAACACCTGTGGTCAACTGGATGGGTCACAACACCTGTGGTCAGCTGGGTGGGTGGGTCACAACACCTGTGGTCAGCTGGGTGGGTGGGTCACAACACCTGTGGTCAACTGGATGGGTCACAACACCTGTGGTCAGCTGGGTGGGTGGGTCACAACACCTGTGGTCAGCTGGGTGGGTGGGTCACAACACCTCTGGTCAGCTGGGTGGGTGGGTCACAACTCCTGTGGTCAGCTGGGTGGGTGGGTCACAACACCTGTGGTCAGCTGGGTGGGTGGGTCACAACCTCCAGTGGTCAGGAGCCGTGACCTGTCGTATACAATAAGGCGACACCACATCTCCAGCACAAACCTCACCAGTTCACTGGTCAAGGGCATCTCACATGTTTACATTCTCTTTTTCACAATCTAATTCATTGGAGGTTACAGACTCTTGGAGGCGAAGATGGTTCGGTCCAGGCAGGCGTAGTTCAGGTATGAGAGAGAGAGAGAGAGAGAAGAGAGAGAGAGAGAGAGAGAGAGAGAGAGAGAGAGAGAGAGAGAGAGAGAGAGAGAGAGAGAGATGTACGCTGCTAACACACACACACACTTCCCACCCCATCGAGGGTTGGTGCTGTGTGTGTGTGTGTGTGTGTGTGTGTGTGTGTGTGTGTTTATGAAAACATAACGTAAACACACTCTGGGGGTGGGTGGTGGTGGTGGTGGAAGGAGAGCGAGGAGAGGGAGGGAGGTGAGGATCCAATATATGTTATAAACTCAGTCTCTCAAATATTTGTACGGGGCGGAGAAATGAGATTTCTTTTTACATCATAGTCTGTGAGAGACATTGACATAACCCTCTTACTGAACGATCCTCTTTGATTGCATCCACTGACTATGTTTAAAAGGCTTTCCCCTCCTCCTCCTCCTCCTCCTCCTCCTTCTCCTTCTCCTCCTCCTCCTCCTCCTCCTCCTCCTCTTCGTCCTCCTCCTCCTTCTCTTCCCCTACGAGTCTCGGCTCCACTGAAGGTACTCTTTTCAGTCTTACCCACTTCCTCCCCTTCTCCTCCCCTAACCCAAGCGTCCATCTTTACCAAGAACGAATCGTGTGGGGTCTCTCTCTCCCTCTCTCTCTCTCTCTCTCTCTCTCTCTCTCTCTCTCTCTCTCTCTCTCTCTCTCTCTCTCTCTCTCTCTCTCTCTCTACCGCTGTGGGTCTCTTTCTACCCCTGTGGGTCTCTCTCTATTCCTGTGGGTCTCTTTCTACCCCTGTGGGTCTCTCTTTACTCCTGTGGGTCTCTCTCTCTCCCCATGGGTTTGTCTCTACCCCTGCGGGTCAGTCTCTACCCCTGTAAGTCGGTCTTTACCCCATGTGGGTCGATTTCTACCCCCGTGGGTCGGTCTCAACGTCTATAGGTATGTCCTTACCCTTATGGGTCGATCTCTACCCCTGTGGATCTGTCCCTACCCCTGTGAGTCTATCCCTACCCCTGTGAGTCTATCCTTACCCCTGTAAGTCTCTCCCTACCCCTGTGGGTCTCTCCCTTCCTCCGTCGTACAGTCTTTCGTCCATAACAGTCTTGACGTCAGTAAGTCTTGACCTCCCTAAGACTCATGCGCGACAGCAAAGCAATTTCGTATAACACTCTCCCTCCACCACACTGGTCTGACCTCCCTACTCATAGTCACCCTTCGCTTCATTAAGACCTTATGCAGTCCTCGCTCGAGGTAAGACTTTCTTTTTCAGTCGCACTTTTCTTTTTTGGCTCCAATTCGACTCAGGTCTGAAAAGTCCTGAAACCATTAAGACGATCTCGGTGGTCTCAAAAATTCGCTAGGATTCCAAATTAGTCTTGACCCTGCTCACACTCTCTCTCTCTCTCTCTCTCTCTCTCTCTCTCTCTCTCTCTCTCTCTCTCTCTCTCTCTCTCTCTCTCTCTCTCTCTCTTAGTCTTAGTCTTCGTCTCCCAACGACAAAAAAGACTCTAGATGGTCTTTAGCCCCACGAAGACCTTCTCTGGACAGTCTTGAGGGCCCCACGAAGACCTTCTCTGGACAGTCTTGAGGGCCCCACGAAAACCATCTCTGGACAGTCTTGAGGGCCCCACGAAGACCTTCTCTGGGCAGTCTTGAGACCTCACGAAGACCTTCTGTGGACAGTCTTGAGACCCTACGAAGACCTTCTCTGGACAGTCTTGAGGGCCCCACGAAGACCTTCTCTGGACAGTCTTGAGACCTCACGAAGACCTTCACTGGACAGTCTTGAGACCTCACGAAGACCTTCTCTGAAGAGTCTTGCGGACCCCACGAAGACCTTCTCTGGACAGTCTTGAGACCCCACGAAGACCTTCTCTGGACAGTCTTGAGGCCCCACGAAGACCTTCTCTGAAGAGTCTTGCGGACCCCACGAAGACCTTCTCTGGACAGTCTTGAGACCTCACGAAAACCATCTCTGGACAATCTTGAGGGCCCCACGAAGACCACCTCCGGACAGTCTTGACGAAAGGAGTATTTTCCAAAGAGCTGTGACCTGAGTAGGACTTATTAAACCCCAGAAAGTTCATGGCCCCAGAGAGAGAGACTCTCTCAAACCAGTCATAACCTCAGCATGTGTCTCTATGTGTGGACATTCTACACGCCTCCTTCCCCATACCTAAGTTCTCTTGAGTCCTTGTGTCGAACCCCACTGTAGGCTTGACTCCTAACACTCTCAAACCCACGTGGGTGTCCCTCCAACACCCCCAAGTCCTCCAAATGGGTGACACATCCACGTCTCCCGAAACCCCCCTAACACCCACCTCACCACCGCCAAAAAAAAAGAATAAATCACACGCATACAAAACTGATCACCGTGAACGCTACTGACGCCCACCCTCTCTCTCTCTCTCTCTCTCTCTCTCTCTCTCTCTCTCTCTCTCTCTCTCTCTCTCTCTCTCTCTCTCTCTCTCTCAAGCCGTCCCTAGACTCACCCTACTTCCTTCCCCCCCCCCTTTTTTTCCCCTGCCCCCCCTCCCTCCACTCCCTCCCTTCGCATCCTCTCCCTCGCCCATCTTACCAAAGCATCGATTAATAATTCAGGAAAAGCAGGCGACGGATGTGAGGCTCGGCTTCTTAATATTCAGACTGGCGGGCACCTCGACGTCATAAACATGGGGGTCGGGAACCCGCGGCCTCCTGCACGGCTTCCCTCCTGTCTCGTAACTCCTCCTCCTCCTCCTCTTCCTCCTCTTCTTCTTCTTCCTCCTACAGCCCCAGAATCCCTCATCAGCCAACCAGCCCCATCAGGAGAGACGATCAGACGGAGAGACGAGGAGGTAGAAAGTGCTGTGGGAAGGGGAGAAGGTGCCGAGGAAGGGAGGTGTACATGGCTAGGGCGGGATGTGTACAAGGCTGGGGAGGGAGGTGTATGAGGCGAAGGGAGGAAGGCTTGTTGTACGTACAAGGCTGGGGGTGGAAGGTGTACAAGAGTGGGGACGGAGGTGTACAAGAATGGAGGAGGGAGATGTACCAGGCTGGGGGAGGAAGGTGTACAAGACTGGGGACGGAGGTGTACAAGGATGGAGGAGGGAGATGTACAAGGCTTGGGTAAGGAGGTGCACGGGTGTAGGGAGGAAGATGTACGAGCTTGGGTGGGAGGAGACTGGAGGAAATGACAGGGTAGGAGGACAACACTGGAGGATCGAACACTCCCTTTGTGAAGGGGTGGCACACTCAGGGTGTATATCAGCCAGCCAGTGGTCCACCATATACCTCTTGACCCCCCGTTTCATGAGGAGCTTACCTCCCTAAAGAGGAGCTAACCTTCCTGATGGGGAGCTTGCATAGGGGAAGGAGTATAAGCTCCCTTGTTGGGAGGGTAGCCTCCCTGATGGAGTAGTGACCTCCCTGGTAGGGAGATGGCCTCCCTGATGAAGAGCTAGCCACCCTGATAGGGAACTGATCTTCATGATGGAAAGCCGTCTTCCCTGATTGGAAGCTGACCTCTCTGACGGGGAGCTAATCTCCCTGATGGGGATCTGCCTACTCCTTAATGGGGAACCGACCTCCTTAATGGGGAAATGACTTCCCTAATGAGGAGCAGACCTCCCTGACGAAGTCGTGGCTGAGGAGTCTCACCCAATACCTGTTGCCCCACCGAATGGGGAGCTAACAGAGAATGTGTGACGAGAGTCGTATACTCCCCATTTGGGTGATTGTGGCCAGAAAGCCTTACAATCGAGCCACTGACCTTACCTTACTAGGCTGCCAGTCAGGAAGCCACCTATTCAACCCCGTGAACTCCTAATGGGCTGTTTACAGGAGCTTAACCCATAGCCACCCCCTTCTATTAACCTCTTAATGGCACCATGACCAAAGCTTAATCTGTAATCCCCTTAACCCTTCGTAATCGGCTGTTCGGTCAGTATCCACAACCCTTTGAAGCCCCTTGATCGGCCAGAGCTAAACCTACAACAACCTCCTCTCGAACTTTATAATGGGCTACGTTCTAGATATTTTTCCCTATAGCCTTTCGTACCCTCTGGTGTTGGAGACGAGGGTGGGTACATTTACTACACCTCCGTATTGTGCCTTTTGGCTTCTAGGGTCGACCATGCGTGGTTTGTGATCCTGTCAGCAGCTCTGTTGTTTGGAGTTTGATCTATGTCATTTATTACCTTTTTGTAATCCTGGACCTATCAGCCGGTCAGCGGTTCTGTTGTTTATAGTTTGATTTATGTCATTTATTACCTGTGCTGTTTGTCACTGCGAGTTTGAATGACGATTGTCATTTTTTTTTTTTTATTATCTTTTAGAGTGACGTCCTTGGCCAGGTAGAGAGGGATGGGTCACACTCCCGTTCTGCTCCACCTTTTTTTTCCATGTTTCTCAGATCAACTGTTCCTGGTTTCCTCAGCTGTAGTGTAGTCTGGTCTTATATATATATATATATATATATATATATATATATATATATATATATATATATATATATATATATATATATATATATATATTCCTATGAGTCCACGGGGAAAATGAAACACGATAAGTCTCCTGTGTCTCCCCTGATGATGTGATTATTACACGAAAGTGCGCTTGGGAACTTATCGTGTTTCATTTTCCCCGTGGACTCATAGGAATATATATATATATATATATATATATATATATATTTTCTTTCTTTTAAACTATTCGCCATTTCCCGCATTAGCGAGGTAGCATTAAGAACAGAGGACTGGGCCTTTGAGGGAATACCCTCACCTGGCCCAATTCTCTGTTCCTTCTTTTGGAAAAAAAAAAAAAAAAAAAAAAATATATATATATATATATATATTCTCTCGTTCTTATCGACTCCATATCATTAAAAATGGCTTGAAATATACAGTCGAAAGCTTGGAGCTTCTGTGTATATTTTTCCCAAGCGAGTGTACTAATAGCAATGCTTCACGCGTGAGTTACCGCAGTGTTAAAAGTGAAATAATGCATTATTAGCTGAGAGATTATCATGAAGGCGTATAACACAAGCCTGGGCAAAACAACAGCAGAACTTATATATAGATGGTACAAATGACTCCAAACAGCTTATTCTCTTTGCCCTTCCGTGTTTCCCTCTGACCTGGCTGCAGATGCGGGCCTCCCGTCTACAACAACATATATATATACGTCTTCGTCAGGAATATAAAGAGAGCTCGAGACGCGTTTTTATCTATCAGTCTGGAGAGCTTGGGAGGTAGGTACCATCATCCCTGCCACCATGATGAGAGACTGGCCAGAGAGAGAGAGAGAGAGAGAGAGAGAGAGAGAGAGAGAGAGAGAGAGAGAGAGAGAGACTCACTTGTAATACTTTGGCCCCCTTAGTTCCAGTACCTGTAATACTTTGGCCCCTTTAGTGCCAGTACCTGTAATACTTTGGCCCCTTTAATGACAGTTTATATCGGTCAGACATCCCACACAGGAGACTTGTGGGCGAGAATCTCCTAGTTTTTTATTTCCCTTTTTCGTTTTTTTCTGAACAGCTTATGTTCCGTTTTTTGTTGCCGTTTCTTTTTCTTTTTTTTAACCCGATTGTTTCTTTGTTTTATCTGATGTTTTCCCGTCCCTCCAAAAGCTAAATGTGGTTGTGGACATCACGCGCCTATACCGCTCCGACACTGTTATGTTCATAATGATCGTACCAGCTGTTACGACAGTACGCTAATGACCATGTGCAACAACCCAGGCAACGCGTGGTAAATCGTTCGAATGGGACTTAATTACAGTTACGGTTTGAACGACTCTTGACATGAATTAGGGCTTTATACACCATACATTGAGGTGGATGTACGGGGATGTGTTGAGTGGTATAACGTTGTGGGAATGGGGGCTCCTGTGTTGTGTTGTGTGTGTGTGTGTGTGTGTGTGTGTAAAATCATCTATTTGTACTGTGAGGTGAGGTGAGGGGGAGGGGGAGTTTTACGCTCGTGGGGGCGTCTTCTCTTGAACATTCTCTGCCGCCATACAACTTCATATATTCATGTATGGTGTCTGCTTTAACCATGTCCCCAGTCAGTCTGATTCATTCATCCCAAACTGTTATAATTGACAAGTCTTTCTTTACATCTTTTTTTCTAAGTGTTTCTTGTTTAATTTAATATTATGTCCTCTGGTTGTTCTACCCTTTCATCTCTCGATATGGGCTGTCATGTCAGCAATGTGTTTTAAGGGTTTAAAGATTATGATCAGGTCACACCTTATTCTTTTCTCTCTCGTATGTGTAATGATGATAATGATAACATAATAATAATAATAATAATGATAATGACTACGTATGAGGATAATTGGACGGTATAGTTTTAATGATAATGATGATAATTGATATGATAAATCATAAAACTAATCATAATCATAATGATAATGGTTTATTGATTACATACCACCCAAGGATAAAAGTAAACAGAGAGAACACATAACGCGGAAGAGAGAGAGAGAGAGAGAGAGAGAGAGAGAGAGAGAGAGAGAGAGAGAGAGAGAGAGAGAGAGAGAGAGCGTGGCTGCAACAAGGGGAGGGAGTGTCAGACAGACGGACCTGACATGGGGCGTGATGCGTCCTCTGAAATGTCCACAATGGTCGGAATGTGGCTGCTTTGTTGCGACCTACACGAGCTGAGGTGGGGCGGCTCGATACGCCTGGGGGTGTCGACCTGCCACACGGGGATCTGTGGTGGCGGGAGGTGACGGTGGGGAAGATGAACCAGTACAGGTGATGGTTGCAGAGAGAGAGAGACGGGAGAACCCGAGGCGTTTTCAGCGCCTCTTGCTAAGGGTGGCGTGAGGAGGAGGGGGCCAAGGATGGAGGATCTTGTGTGCCCTGTGCACCACCTTCATCCAGTAGAACCCTCTTCTCTACTGGATAGGGAGGATGAGCAGATGTGGGAGGCAGAGGTGAGTTTTTGAAAATAGGATAAACGCTGATCCTGAGATCAGTGGCAGGGAATCCTAAGTGTCTCGAGCACTGGTATTGGGGTAACAGTTCCCCTGCCTCGAAAAATTGAGAGCACTTCGAGGTTTGGCTCACTGGTGGTGGCACACGGTCGTAAGGCATTGACGATAACCCTTGGTGTATGTGTGTGTGTGTGTCTGTGGCTTTGGCTGTTGCCCATTCCCTTAGATACTTTCCTTGGCACTGGTGGTGGTGGTGGTGGTGGTGTGTGTGTGTGTGTGTGTGTGTGTGTGTGTGTGTGTTATGGGGCTGGAGACGAAGACATGAGATACTGATTCTGGGCTGAACAGAGAAAACACTGGGTACGTCCCTTTCCTATGAAGATTGTAGGCTTTAAAACAGGTTCAGTTCAAAAGCCGATACCTCAGCTCACTTCGACATAATTGAATAAACCTTCCCCTCCACACACCTCGTGTTGTCCACTGACAAGTCTTGGGTCTAGGTGAGTGAAAGGCTGGCGCTCAGGTAACCTCCACCGTCTTTCCTTTGGTGTACAGGTCCTGCCTGCTGATCTAGGGTTTAATGATGTTCTTCCACTGGTCTGAAAGGTGGTGGGAGCCCCGTGGTCGAGGTGAGGGACAGGACTCCCTTACGAGGTGAAGTATCAGAGAAAAGTAGAGTATTAAGAAGATAAAATGCTCTAACCCTAAGGGTTAAGTGTAGCTCAAGTCTTTGCCATATTGCACATGGATTCTCTTCAAACTGACCGCAAAGGGACTTAAAAATTGTAAAAAAAAACGATTTACACTTGACATAAAGCGAACTTGCTCAGTGGAGCTCCGAACCATCATCTTAGATTCGAAAGATGTAGAGGATACGTGTATGGCAAATGCTCTTGTAACACGTCCGAGGTGGTGTTTGAAGCTAAGACAAAAGCTAACAACCTGTGTACAGCAGTGGGTCTGGCGCCACCACACCTAACTACCCAACAGCGGCCTTGTTCCAACTCTCGTTGTCAGTGGTTCCATATCATCAGCTAATGAGTCCTCAACACTCGGGATTCACAGATCAATAAGAAGTCAACAAATGACCCGTCGTTGCTGCCCTGGGTATTGGACGGTGTAGCCAAGAGAAGGCTGCTTCCCCCGTACGTTGATATAGAGAGGAGGTGCCTAAGGAAAGTACCTGAAGACGCCCTTGGGGATATCCATACTGGAGGACCTCAGAAAGATAAAAAAAACTGATTTGATCCCTGGTCTCGACTTGGTTACACTGGGGTTGTAGATAGATCCTATTTAGGATGTGTGCTGTATCCTACACTTCCTCTCCAAGTGACTAGGAGGGGGAATGAGGACAGTGGTTTGATGCTGATGGACCAGGAAGTAAAACGTACTGGAAGACTCAAGGATCTCCCACCTCAGGCCATGATGAATGATGGGGCCAAACTGTGGTTGACGGTGCCTGCCACACACACACACACACACACACACACACACACACACACACACACACCATGGAATAATGAAGAGTGAGGGGTAACCTGATCACAGTCTTTAACTTTTGAACCAGATTTTTGCCGTACCCAGTTAATATTTCTCCGAAAAATGCAAGGATAGTACAACAAGAGGATGTAACATGTAATTAAGCAAGAAACTTGTTAAAAAAAGATGTGGTGTAGTGATTCTAAAGTACAAGAGAGGAGTATGAACGGAATAAACTGGGTAATGGGAGTGACTATGGTCTATGGTCAGTGGACAGAAATTTGGAAATGTTGTATGTTAAGTAGAAAATGTCCAAGAGATGGGGCGCCCCCACGAGCGTAGGATTCCCTCCCCCATACAGTACAGATACGTAGTTACGAAAAAGGCAATTCTCTCTCTCTCTCTCTCTCTCTCTCTCTCTCTCTCTCTCTCTCTCTCTCTCTCTCTCTCTCTCTCTCTCTAGGGCCCAGGTCGTCTGCTACGGCCCAGTGCACACACGACTCCAGGTAGATCCCCCTAGACAACGACTCGTACAAAACTTACCGCCTCTCCAGCAAGGCAGGTGAGGGAGGGAAGGAGGGAGAGAGGGAGGGAAAGTCACTCATTTCGCGACGTGTGTCGTAATTCTCCCGTCCTTTCTCTTTAACGCCCAGCGTGCGAGAGAGGACGTAACGAACGATAGTCCGAACCAGAAGAAAGTGAATAGAAAGGGAGATGTGGGGAAAAAAGAAGGCAATACCTGGGGAAAAAAAAAGATGGGAAGGGAAATGGATAAGGGGGTAGTGCGAGCGTGGGCAGGATATTGCCTGCCAGGCTGGGAGCGCTGGGCCCAGCACCTGCTGCTGCTGCTGCTGTTGCTGCTGCATAGCAAACATATCAGAATTATATACAATATTTCCCCCGCCAAAAACACTAGAATGATAAGACTATATATTGAAAGAAATGGGAATAGAAACAGTTTTTTATTTCTCTCTAATCCACGGGAGAAGGTAAGGGACAAGACAGCCCCTTGTGTGTGTGTGTGTATAGTATTCCCAGACACGTACTCTACAGTCCTGCTATCGTCAGCGGTGTAGCCTGAGCAGTTTCCGCTACTTACCTGCTAACACACCCACACGCACCCCACCTCTCTCCCCTCGTAGACGAGGGATGGCCCACGGCTGCCTACCCAGGACCACGAGTCTCCTCTGGTCATGTTATAGCTAAACGTGGCGTCGGTGGTAAATACGCAGGCATAAGAATCACGCTTATTGCGAGTGGGAGGAAGGAGAGCAGATCCTACACTCTCTCTCTCTCTCTCTCTCTCTCTCTCTCTCTCTCTCTCTCTCTCTCTCTCTCTCTCTCTCTCTACTCCTCCAACGTCATCCTTCTGGACCTCACGGCGAGGAGGGTCGTCACCTGGGCACCAGCTTTCGATGATCAACTGACGGATCATCCTCAGTGGCCTTTGTGGGTCGACCTGGTTTGTGTTATCATTGTGACTGGACTCATGATAATGTGAGAGTGTACATGGGATGCTGGTGACTCTCTCTCTCCACTATACTGACTCACAGGCAAGCCCTCGCCACTTTAGGAGAACTCTGAATACCATTATGAAGACCGTAAACTTAGTGACAGGAAACCATGCCACTTTGTGGACTCACTCCATGACACCTTCCCCTTCCACGGTGCAGTTCGCTGGCTGTTTAAAAGGCAATGGTTTCCAGCGTGTGTTTGCGTCCGAAGAAGACCTCAGACTCTTTCTCAAACCGGGTTTGTTTGGGCATGGCTTGGGAAATACGGCCAGCCTACCTTGTAGACATATTTGAGAAACTGAAGACCCTCAACCTAAAATTACAAGGAAAAAGAAGCTTAGTAATTGACTCTGTGGATATGATCAAAGATTTCATTCGTGAACTGGAAAATTGGTGGCTCAAAATTGGCCTGGGTAACTTCGCAATGCTGGTCAACCCGCGTCAGAAGTTACAGAGCCAATGCCACATTCGCCACACAGAGTTTGACCGGAGAGGTCTTGGAAAAGGAAGTTGAAAAGGAACTTCCGCGTATTCCTGAGCCAAACCTCTCGGCTACTAAGGGAAACACCACCCTCCCTGTCACCGCTCCAGTGACACCTGCACCTGACGACAATGACGCGTCGAAGACGAGAACGCCTAACTCTGACTCCTTCAGGAAGGTTCAGGCGCCGAGGTGAAGGTTGTGGCACTCACAAGTGTTTTGGTTCATTGATGGCACACTTAGCGACCCAGACTTACGTGACGTAACGTACCCGGCACCTCTGACCATTCGCATCAACGTATTCCAATGAGGCTTGGGGTTCCTGTCTCTCGTCTGCCTCACATCGAAGTGAGATATTGGAATGCACTGGAGGTTGGCGGGCCACGACCTTCGATGCGTTTTTGAGCATGCCCGCCCATCATACCCAAGACTCAAGGTGGTGGTGATTGATGCTATGCAACATCCGCCCGTCGTCACACTGATTAAAAAGGGATTTAGAAGAAGAAGAAAAAAAAAAGTTTTGCAACTTGTGCGAAGAAAGTCTTTAGTAAACTCGCAGGACTTTCATTTTGCTATTTTCTTTCATAGGATTTTGTAGTATTTTTTTTTTAAAGTACCATAAACTTGCTCGAAAAGATTAAAACAAGATCATCTTTATATATAACAGCCTTAAAAAATATATATATATATATATATATATATATATATATATATATATATATATATATATATATATATATATATATCCCACAAAGGCCCAGTCCTCTGTTCTTAACGCTACCTCGCTAACGCGGGAAATGGCGAATAGTTTAAATATATATATATATATATATATATATATATATATATGTATATATATATATATATATATGTTGGGGATGAGAGAGCTTGGGAAGTGAGTCAGTTGTTGTTCGCTGATGATACAGCGCTGGTGGCTGATTCATGTGAGAAACTGCAGAAGCTGGTGACTGAGTTTGGTAAAGTGTGTGGAAGAAGAAAGTTAAGAGTAAATGTGAATAAGAGCAAGGTTATTAGGTACAGTAGGGTTGAGGGTCAAGTCAATTGGGAGGTGAGTTTGAATGGAGAAAAACTGGAGGAAGTGAAGTGTTTTAGATATCTGGGAGTGGATCTGGCAGCGGATGGAACCATGGAAGCGGAAGTGGATCATAGGGTGGGGGAGGGGGCGAAAATTCTGGGGGCCTTGAAGAATGTGTGGAAGTCAAGAACATTATCTCGGAAAGCAAAAATGGGTATGTTTGAAGGAATAGTGGTTCCAACAATGTTGTATGGTTGCGAGGCGTGGGCTATGGATAGAGTTGTGCGCAGGAGGATGGATGTGCTGGAAATGAGATGTTTGAGGACAATGTGTGGTGTGAGGTGGTTTGATCGAGTGAGTAACGTAAGGGTAAGAGAGATGTGTGGAAATAAAAAGAGCGTGGTTGAGAGAGCAGAAGAGGGTGTTTTGAAGTGGTTTGGGCACATGGAGAGAATGAGTGAGGAAAGATTGACCAAGAGGATATATGTGTCGGAGGTGGAGGGAACAAGGAGAAGAGGGAGACCAAATTGGAGGTGGAAAGATGGAGTGAAAAAGATTTTGTGTGATCGGGGCCTGAACATGCAGGAGGGTGAAAGGAGGGCAAGGAATAGAGTGAATTGGAGCGATGTGGTATACCGGGGTTGACGTGCTGTCAGTGGATTGAATCAAGGCATGTGAAGCGTCTGGGGTAAACCATGGAAAGCTGTGTAGGTATGTATATTTGCGTGTGTGGATGTATGTATATACATGTGTATGGGGGGGGTTGGGCCATTTCTTTCGTCTGTTTCCTTGCGCTACCTCGCAAACGCGGGAGACAGCGACAAAGTATAAAAAAAAAAAAAAAAAAAAAAAAAAAAAAAAAAAAATATATATATATATATATATATATATATATATATATATATATATATATATATATATATATATATATATGTATGATCGACTGCCAACAGTATTTTGAAGTTAAGGGAGAGGGGGGGGGAGGGTCATTATGAAGGAAGCCACACACTCACACACACAAAAAGGGATAATGACTTTAAAAAGTTCGTACACTACTAGTCTAAACCAGCGACTTGTTCGGCTCAGCCTGGGAATATTGGACACCCCAATCATTGTGATGGCGGACCATCGTGCCTACAGCAGCAGGGAGGGGTGGGGAATATAAAGCCCTGTCTGTTGTAAAAATGGGACCCTGAAAGTCACCAAATAGGGAGAGGCCCTAGCCATCCAGGTCTCGGGACCAGGAGAGAAAAAGGTTTTTTAAGGGAGGAGGTCTGAGGGAAGGGATGGGTCGTCTTCAAATCCTTACACTCACTCGTGTGATTTCTGGCCAATAAGATTAATGGTTTCGAAGCTTTGCAGACACAGCGAACGCCTTTACTCTTTTTTCTCTCTCTCTTCCTCTATTTTTCGCTCTTGACACCAATACTCAAGCTAAACTTATACGCCCCAAAGTTTTAATGTGGGAGAATATCGTGACAGCTGAGCCAGGGAGGGAGGAGAGTCCTGAGGGAGCGTGGGGCCAGGAGAGGACTCTCCTAGGCTGGAGAGTTCCTTGGAGGAGGAGAGTCGGGAGTGTGTGTGTGGTGTGGTGTGTGGTGACTGTTGCCACCACAAGTTCCAGCATTATATATGTGTGTGTGTGTGTGTGTGTGTGTGTCACACCTGGCTCGTTAGGCCACGCCACTCCCATCCCTCTCCACCACCCACCTACCCGCCACCAGCTGCTCCCGCCTACCACTAGCTGCTGCCGCCCCGCCAGACCTACCACCACCTGCTGTCGCCCCGCCCCACCTACCATCAGGTGCTGTCGCCCCTCCCCACTTACCACTAGCTACTGCCGCCCAGTCTTCCATTAGCTGCCGCCGCCCCGCCCCCACCTACCACCGGCTGCTGCCACCCCGCCTCACCTACCACTAGCTCCTTCGCTTTGCTCCCTCATATCTAGCCTCCTCTCTGGCCGATCTATCTCCGTGGTTGTTGATGGATCAACCCCCTTCCTTCCTTCCTCCGTTCTCCGTCACCAGCAGTGTCCCTCTACGTTCTGTCCTGTCTCTTACACTTTTTCCACCTTTTTATCATCAGTTTTCTGTCAGTCTCTTACAAAAATCCAAATGCACTCATATGGAGACGACTCAGTGCTAGATTCCACCACATTCTTCAGTTCTGCGCCCTGTCCCACACGGCAACAAGCTACGTAAAACGGAGACGATTGGCTCACTGAGTGTCCAACCACTAGACGGGCAGTTTGCCCAGTTGCAGTGTCATGCCATTAACATCCACTAGGAATCCCGGTAAGCCATACCTCGCTCTGTTGCACAGGATGACGTTATAAAGTGTGCAAGGCTCGTCCCACGATGAGGGCAACAATCCAATAATATATCTACAGGAGAAGCTGACCATTTCAAAACCCCGATAGGGCAAGTGTTACGGTACGACAAGTTCAGGGCAGCATGGCAGCAAGGGTCGAGAATGAATATGTGGAGAACACCGTTGACCACGGTGTATCAAGGACCTATACTGTGCTTGTCTCACGTTGCGTTATGAATAGTGCACGTTAACCTCCTAGGCTGACTTGACTTTTGGGGAACGCCGCGCACATACAGACCAACCTGACAGGAAGGATGTGGCTCGTCACACAAACTCGGACCCACCCCACAACCGTGTCGGACCCCCGTGCACCCTTTCGTCTATACAGCTAAGACATTAATCTCATGACGTATGTAGGCCAGTTGATGTTCCCTTAAGTGAACTTTTCCCGCCAGAGACTAAAGCAGAGCCAGCCGCTAGTCCAAAATTATCCTGCGCTGCAGGAATTTACGGTGTGTTGCTCGTTATGAAGTGTTTAGGTTAATTAGCTAAATTGCCATTACGCTTGTGAATGAGTGTTTTATCATTAGCAGTTGTGTTAACCATAGGTTAATTAGCTAAATTGCCATTACGCTTGTGAATGAGTTTTATCATTAGCAGGTGTGTGTTCACCATAGGTTAATTAGCTAAATTGCCATTACGCTTGTGAATGAGTGTTTTATCATTGGCAGTTGTGTTAACCATGGGTTAATTAGCTGAATTACCATTACGCTTGTGAATTACACTGTTTTATCATTAGCAGGTGTGTTAACCATAGGTTAATTAGCTGAATTGCCATTACGCTTGTGAATTACACTGTTTTATCATTAGCAGGTGTGTTCACCATTTCGCTTGTGAATTGCACTGTTTAAGTTATCATTAGCAGGTGTGTTAGGATGCATGGCACATTATTTCTACAAATGTTATTAGGTTTAGATGTTAGATGTAAGAATAATTGTGACCTTAGGCTACAGGAGAGTGAGTGGTCACAGTATGCTTGGCAGTCCAATGGCCTAGTTGGGTCATTAATGTTCTCGTTAAGGGGTTTACGTAAAATATGGTGTATGGGCCCCCATGGATACTGAGTGATTAATGGATTGGATACCGAGTGATTAATGGATAGGATACTGGATGATCAATTAATGGATAGGATACTGGCTGATTACTCAGATGGATAGGTTACTGGATGATTAATGAACAGGGTACTGGTCGATTACTCTAATGGTTAGGATAATGGCTGATTCCTCATATGGATAGGTTACTGGATGATTAATGAACAGGATAGTAAATGATTGAAGGATAGGGGACTGGAAGGTTACTCTGGGTGTAATGGAGAGGATAATAGTTGATTAATGGATAGGATACTAGGTGATTAATGGGTAAGATACTAGGTGATTAATGGGTAAGATACTAGGTGATTAATGGGTAAGATACTAGGTGATTAATGGGTAAGATACTAGGTGATTAATGGGTAAGATACTAGGTGATTAATGGGTAAGATACTAGGTGATTAATGGGTAAGATACTAGGTGATTAATGGATAGCATACTGGCTAGGTAACACTTACCACACCTGGCATGAGACCTGTATAATTGACCTTTCCCTCTTATCATATAGCGTGTCCGTCTCTCTCTCTCTCTCTCACACACACACACACACACGTTCAAACACTTCGCCTCCCTCACTCCGCCACCCTCCCTCCCGCCTCTCCTCCCGCCAACAGTTCTAATCCACAGGGCTGCCGGGCAAGGCAATCATATGACATCCGTGAGAGCCACGTATCTCGGGCTCGCCTTGGTCTTCCCATCCCATCCGCCCCCTCCTCTGTCCCTATGGCGAGTGGACATCGACACAGGCCCAAGCTGAGGGAGGGAGGCAGGCAGGCAGGCAGGCCGGCCACTGCTGCTCCTGCTGCCGTTGCTTTGATCAGCTGGAGGACGATATCTGTGTGTTGCTCCCTCCCCCGTTATCGAGAACGGCCGCCCGTGCCAGCTGATGAGAACCTTTCATGGCAGGAGGACCCGCCGTAGTGGTAGCAGCATTGGCAGCAGGAGGGTGGTCCCTGTGAGCGGGCCTTGCCTTTGTGAGCCCTCTCACAGGTTGGCTTGTCGTCCTCAGACCTCCTGCAGTGCGGAGAGCTAGGTGCTCCTGGGGTTTAGGCGAGCTTTGTGCTCCTGGGGTCGAGGTGAGCTGGGTGTTCCTGGGGTCTAGGTGAGCTGGGTGTTCCTGGGGTCGAGGTGAGCTGGGTGTTCCTGGGGTCGAGGTGAGCTGGGTGCTCCTGGGGTCTAGGTGAGATGGTTGCTCCTGGGATCTAGGTGAGCTGGGTGTTCCTGGGGTCGAGGTGAGCTGGGTGTTCCTGGGGTCTAGGTGAGCTGGGTGCCCCTAGGTTCTAGGTGAGCTGGTTCCTCCTGGGTTACAGGAGGAGGGGGGTGTGAGGATGGTCCCAGAGATATGGGGGTAAGGGGAGGCGGCTTGAGACCAGCACCGTGCAGGCTACGTGTTGAGGGGGTGTGTGGTGTGTGAGGGTGTGTGTTAGCTACTGTATATGGCGGACTGGTCCTCTCCTGTCTTTGCGAGTTATGACCAGTGATAAACCGGCCTATAACTCTTAGTTAATGGAATAGTTAGTTACACTCCATCATTCTGGTGTTGATATTTCACTTCTGCTCCTTGGGTAAATTCTCATTTCCTACCCAGATGGCTTTGAGATGACCGGGCCGGCCCCGGCGCCCTATGCCTCACACACAGTGTGGACGATGCTCTCTCTGGCAAAATTACGTCGTTGTACAATGAAAATTTTCCACGTCTCAGTTGGGAGTAAGGGGCCATTTACATTGTCCGGGTCAGCCTATATGTCTTCAAACTTTGTCGCAAACTCGCAATAAATTGTGTTCACAGAGGAATAGACGCGATGCGTGGGGGATCCCCCAAAGGGCATTTATATTGTTAACAAATTCTCCGGGACAAACTTAACAACTATCAATCTATATTATGAGAAACCGTTAACTTATGGGTCTTTGCCGTTTTCTTCTGTTTTCGTACGTTTTCTGTGATCGTGGAAGTCCGTTCGACGTTGGCTTTGATTAGCTAATGGTGGATTTACTTTCGGCCTCGTTCATGTGGCTCTGGCTCGCCAGAGCTATCCATAAGTTTATTTGTATATTATTTATCTTTCATGGGGTTTAGAGGCAGGAAAGACCTTAGGAACAAGGACTAAAGACTGTGTAAGAATTAGGGTTCTTACCCTAACTAGATGGGAAGGCAATTCGAACTTAACTAGGCGCAAGCAGTATCGTAGCCGAGAATGGATAGGGCAATGACCTAAACTAACTCTCGTTCCGTTCCTTTTTCCCTTCGTTCTGTCTCCTCTCGTGCCGTCTTGTTTCATGCTGTCCTCTCTCCTGTCCTCCCGTTTCTCGGCCTGTCAAAACTGCTTTCTAGACTTGGTCTGGAATTCCTTAAGGAGCAGTCGCTACCTAGATGAGTTTGGTGCTTTTAACATCCAGTTTCTTCTCATTTCCCTTTGTAAAATATCTTTTGTATATATATATATATATATATATATATATATATATATATATATATATATATATATATATATATGCGTGGGCCATGGATAGAGTAGTGCGCAGGAGGGTGGATGTGCTGGAAATGAGATGTTTGAGGACAATATGTGGTGTGAGGTGGTTTGATCGAGTAAGTAATGTAAGGGTAAGAGAGATGTGTGGAAATAAGAAGAGCGTGGTTGAGAGAGCAGAAGAGGGTGTTTTGAAATGGTTTGGGCACATGGAGAGAATGAGTGAGGAAAGATTGACCAAGAGGATATATGTGTCGGAGGTGGAGGGAACGAGGAGAAGTGGGAGACCAAATTGGAGGTGGAAAGATGGAGTGAAAAAGATTTTGCGTGATCGGGGCCTGAACATGCAGGAGGGTGAAAGGCGGGCAAGGAATAGAGTGAATTGGATCGATATGGTATACCGGGGTCGACGTGCTGTCAATGGATTGAATCAGGGCATGTGAAGCGTCTGGGGTAAACCATGGAAAGTTCTGTGGGGCCTGGATGTGGAAAGGGAGCTGTGGTTTCGGGTATTATTGCATGACAGCTAGAGATTGAGTGTGAACGAATGGGGCCTTTGTTGTCTTTTCCTAGCGCTACCTCGCACACATGAGGGAGAGGGGGATGTTATTCCATGTGTGGCGGGGTGGCGATGGGAATGAATAAAGGCAGACAGTGTGAATTGTGTGCATGTGTAACTTACAAAAGCTGATAACGTTAAAGGCATTTTGAAATTTATTTCGATATTCGGCTAGTGTGATACATGTAAGGAGAGAGAGAGAGAGAGAGAGAGAGAGAGAGAGAGAGAGAGAGAGAGAGAGAGAGAGAGAGAGTATTGTCATGAGACAAGAAAAACTGGAGTTGCCACACACACAAGAAGAAAGGGTCAATACCACTATCGCTGCAGAAAGGGCAGGAGTGTTGAGATGGGAATGCGAGACCGAAAATAGTGTTATTCAAATGAGGATTGCTTGATAGTTGATGGTGGAGAACTGGAAACCAAGGATCAGTTAAGGAACGGTGCACCTCAAATTACTGGAGTCTTGGAAACTAAGCTTGCCAAAGATATAAACCCTCACTTGTTTTGCCCCGAAAGATAACATAATAGCAAGAAAGGAAATAGAGGGTAAAGGAGGAGGAGCAGGATTAGCTCTCTTAATAAGAGTCTGAAGTTTCAAGAAATAGTTGGTATGACCCATTCAGACAATACAAAATGGGAACAGTGACTGTGGGTAAGAAGAGCATAGTGGTGATATTAGTATGTAATCCTCAAGATTAATATGTAATCCTCAAGATGATTAATACGTAATTGCAGAGAACCGCAAAAAAATGCACGATGATATGAAGGAACGATCGTACACGAAGCAGTTTACTTGTTAAAGATTGTCGAGTACTGATAATAGGGGACTTCGGTGATAAAGAAGTTATAAAGAAATAGACTGGGGAATTTGAATTTTCTTGGTGATAGGGAGCCATAGAGGTACAAGTTTTTAGTGTGTATACAGGATAATTTCAGTCACCATTATATCATGGAGTAACTTGGATAAGAAAAACTATACACCAATATGACTACACCTTATACTAGCATGTATGTAATTTTTTTCATACTTGATCACCATTTCCCTCATTATTGAGGTAGCTCCAGGAACAGTTGAAGAAAGGCCACATTTGCTCGCATCCTTTCTCCATCTTTTATATGCAATGCACCGAAAGCATAGCTTCCTGCCCACAGCCAGGCCCCACAGACCTTTCCTTGTTTTACCCTGGGCAGTTACATGCCATGGTTCAATACATTAACAGCAAATCAACCCCTGTACACAATATAATTCCAATTCACTCTGTCCCATGCATGCCTTTCACCCTCTTGCATGTTCAGGCCCCGATCACTCAAAATCTTTTTCACCATCCTTCCATCTCCAAGTTGGTCTTCCCCTTCTTGCTCCTTTCTTTTCTGACACACATATTCTCACATATATGCTCTCCATTATCCTTTCACTCATATTTTCCATATTTCCAAACCATTTCAGCATGGATATTGAAAACATTTCACACGGTGCACCAGTTGGAAAAAGTGATCATGCAATGCTCGAATATGAAGAAGTAAGGAGACATTACAAGAGCAGAGATGAGACATTAAATACAGAGAAGATATAATTATGGAAACTACATACACCTTAATAATTTCTATAGTAATGTAGATTGGAAAATTAATTCAGTAGTCAGGAACCAGGGCGTTGTGTTGAGAGTTGTGGTGAGACCTTCAAGATGTGCAGTAACAAAGATATAGATGCCACTCTAACCTGCTAGCATTAGTAAGGTATGAAAGAGCATGGAACTAGTATACCAGGAGCAGAAAAAAGGAACAGAGAAACTTTGAAAAAAAAATATTTTGGATAAGGCAGCTGGAAACCCAAAACTATTCTATAAATTCATCAGGAGTTAGTTGTTAGTTGAGGAGCAGCTGATAAGGGGAATCAGGGTGTAGTATTTTAGAGGATGTGTAAAGTGTTTTTACAGTGGAAGGCACTATAGCCCCAGCACCAGAGATGGAATTGGGAAGAGGTTTTGGAAATCATTGAGACATATAAAGATATTACCAGAATGCTAAAAGTACTTGACCCATTCGATGCTCATGGCCCTGATGAAGTTTCATCACATGCTAAAGAGGTATGCAGATACCCATGATAGATCAGAGAGGCTTAGCACCAAGAAAATGGAAAAGAGCAGATATCATACCTATATATAAGAAAGTGGACTGGGAACAGTGATTAAACTACAGACCAATCTCACTAATGAGTGTGGTGTTTAAGGTTCTGGAAAAGATTATTAAAAAGCAAATGGAAGACTTTCTGCACAGAAGTTTACTAAGTGAGACACAGCATGGTTTGAGGGTGAGGTCATGTGCAACTAAACTCTTTAGAGTTGTCCAAGAAAGTGAGCTCAGTCCTGTACAAAAGGGGAGTTGGGTGGACTGTGTACCTGGACTGCCAGAAGACAACTTGGTACTGTACCGCATAAAAGGTTGATTATGAAGCTTTATCACTAGGAAGGAATAAGGGGGAAGCTCCTTTCTTGGATAGATTATCTTGATGAGAGGGAATGAAGTACATATGTTAGATGAACCTTTTCCAGTTGGGTTGAAAAGACCAGGGAAGTGCAATGGGGTTCAATTCTAGGACCATTACTCTTGATCTATATTAACAACTTGCCTGAAGGTATGGAATCATACCAGACTGATTACTTATGCAGGTGATCATAGGTCATGAGGGAAGTGAGAGGCAGGGAAGATTGCAAGAGCTTACAAGGTACCAGAAAGAGAATCCAAAGTTGGTCTGAAATGTGGTTGATGAAATTCAACCCTAGCAAATTTAAAGTAATGCAGATGGGACAAAATGAAAGACATTTTCAATATGATTATTACCTTGCATGAAATAAGCTTCAAGATCCTGTGTGAGAGACTTTGGAGGAGATATCATCCCTAACCTGTCGCCAGAGTTGCATACAATTTCTCCCTCTCGCACAAAGCACTTGAAAACATAACTCATTATTCATGACTATATTTTCCTGAAGTGAGCACTGCATGCTAACTCCACCTTGTGACAAAACCTTGACACAAGTACTCTCTCACTTTTCAAACCTTGTATCTTGGTAGGTTCAGATGACATCAGAACAGTGGATTATATGTTTCCAGTTCTCCATTGTGCATATTACTGTACATCAAATCAGGAAAGACTATTCCTCTAATATCTGTCATATTGTCCAAAAATGGAATCCAAAAGGATGTATTTATCAAATCATTGATGCCCTGCTGACACCCTACATAAACATATGAGTTCATCTCTATGCTTAAAATAAGATTTAGGTATAGGGTTGTTTCTTTGCCAATCATAGTCTACATTACAAATATTCTCCTAGTAATATTTGTTTTACTGTCAAAAGATGATGTGAATATAAAACAAACACAGTATAAATACATGACTATACAGTTATCAAGTGATATGAGAATAAAGTTGTCAGTATTGTTCCTTTTTGATAAGGATGCTGTGTTAGTAGTTACCACAACAGATTTTGCTTTGGCAAATTTTGTTGGTTTTATCCTAAACTGTCACGCCAGAGAATAACAAAACAAAACTGAACATCATCCAACATCTAAAGATTAAGGTTCGATTTGTTATTCATTAATTTTTGGTCTTCTTTATAACACACATTCTGCTACACCCCAATACTTGTACCATCTGTTTGAATTGTAGATGCAATCTTAGATGAATAAAATTACTTTAGAATTTTGCCTCATGCATCTCTTTACTAAAAACTCGCCAATATGTATTCAGTGTTGCTCCCTACATATCCTGCCATCTGTCTGTGGTTTCCATGCGCTCTGTGACTTGTTTCTATGGCAGTAAAGTTTGGCAATGATTTCAAAAGTTATTTAAGCCCTTCCTTTCATTTTCCATTATAACTTAAGTAAATAAAAGATTGTGTCTTTATGAAAAAGCAATTATTTGTACATACTAAAGGATAAAGTTAAGTCTACATTTGTATTTTGTATATACATATATGTATTGGTCTCGTATAGCTGATCATACCCCCCAAATCTGAGGGCCAACAGGAAGAGAATGGTGTGAAGTTCCTTCCCTTACAAGACCCTCATGGTGTAGGAGTAAGCATTACTGAGTGTCATGCATGCATAGGCCATTTGGGATAAAACTTATGTGGGTTCCAATCCTTGTTGTGGCAGCCAGTTCATGTTTCACCCAAGTGTTCATCCTTCCATAGGGGCTAGTCCAGACAAACTGAACATCACAGCTCTTTGATGACCTGCCAATAGGCCATATGCTGTTTTAGGGGAGGTGGAACATATCACCGACCTGCCACAAGCTACTGAGTCCATTATATCAGGACAGGGTCCACCCAGTCCTGGGTTACAAAGGTTAGAGAGAATTGGACAAACCCAACTGACCTCAACTCCACACCTGGCCAATAATGGTTGTCTGTATTACACCTGGCCAATAATATTAGGTTGTCTATATTCCTACCTCTAATATTGTTCTGTATTTCCTCAACTGGAAGTTTTTCTATATTTCCACATTTTGTATTTAGATTGTAACTCATATTACCAGTCATGATATTGTTGATTTGTATTGCATTTAGTGTTTTGTTTTTTATGTACTATGTACTCTTTTTTCCTGAGTGTGTTTCTTATATACATTTTGTTCACGTTTAACATTTCATATCCAAGTTTTGTGATGCAGTTTTTTTCTCCTTTTTGTAGATTCCTGATGATGCCTCTGCTTTATTGAAATAAAATGGATAATTTTGGACAACTGGTATTGGAGTACCTATCTACTGGTAGAATCATAATGAGAAAATTAGAGAACACAAAAAAGGAGATTAATAATGATAAATATGCATCTTATTCAATTCTATTTTGTGGTTCTTGTGGGGATGAGGATCAGGGAGAAGTGGAGGTATGGTGCAAGGAAGAATGGAGAGGTAAAAGTGTTGGCAAGTGAGATGAATTGGGAAAAATACAGGGAGTATGAAAGGAAGGTAACTGAAAGCTTAGATGGAAGTGCAGTGAATGTACAAATGCAGTCATGTGCAAATGTGTTTACAATGTTTAGAGAAATGTTAGTAAAGCTTGTAGAATCAGTAGTTGGATGCAGGCAGTGAAATACAGGAATAAAAAGGGCAATGCATTGTGGACAGAAGAGATTTAAAATGCTGTGGAAGAGAAGCAAAAAAAGGCATATGGTAGATTGCTCAATAAGAATGTACCAGTGGTAGTTCAGCAAAGGAGGAAAAAAGAATACAAAATATTTAAGTGGAATGTTAAGAAGCTGATAGAGGAAAGCAAAGAGAAAATATGAAGATTTTGGAAGAAAGGTAAGTGAAAAGTTTCGAGATAATAAGAAACTATACTGGAAGGAGGTGAAAAAGAAAAGAGGTGGATGTAAGAGTGGAAATGTTGATGTGAGAAGCAAGGAAGGGGAATTGCTGAATCAAAAAGAGAAAGTGAAAGGAAGATGGAAGGATTATTTTGAAGAACTCATGAATGTGGGAGATTGGGAAGCAACAGTTGTTATATGCATGGGTATGGGGAAGGGAAGGAAGAGAATACAAGTGCAGGGGCCTATAGCAAAAAGGGAGGTAAGAAGGGCAATAATGAGACACAAGGCAAGTGTACTGAATGGAATTATGGTTGAAATGCTGAAGTACGGAAAAGAAAGTGTGATAGAGTGGATGCATTTTATATGTAATTTAGCATAGAAACAAGGTTGTGCCTGAGGATTGGATGAAAGCTATTATTGATCCTTTATTCAAAGGAAAAGGTGCTAATGATGTATGTAGCAATTACAGCAAAATAAGTCTGTTAAGTATACATGGGAAGTATTCTTTCTCCCCGGACGTAGAAGTGACTAAAAGGGGCGAGAGCATGGTGCTCATCCTCCTCGAAGGCTCAGATTGGGCTGTCTAAATGTGCGTAGATGTAACCAGGATGAGAAGAAAGGAGAGATAGGTAGTATGTTTGAGGAAAGAAACCTGGATATTCTGGGTCTGAGTGAAACGAAGCTCAAGGGTAAAGAGGAAGAAGGGTTTGGAAAAGTCTTGGGAGTAAAGTGAGGAGTTGATGAGAGGACAAGAGCTAAGGAAGGAGTAGCACTTCCCCTAAAGCAGGAGTTGTGGGAGTGTGTGATAGAGAGTATGGAATTAAATTCTAGATTGATGTGGGTAAAACTGAAAGTGGATGAAAAGAGATGGGTGATTATTGGTACTTTTGCACCTGGTCATGAGAAGAAAGATCTTGAGAGGCAAGTGTTATGGGAGCAGCTGAGTGAGTGTATCAGCAGTTTTGGTGCACAAAACTGGGTATTAGTAATGGGTTATTTAAATGTGAAGGTGACTGATGAGGCAGTTCAAGGTAAGATTGGCATACATGGGGTATTCAGTGTTGTGAATAGAAATGATGTACAAAAGGCATGAAATCAAAAGAAATATGGTATATTGTCAAAAAACTGTTTCTGTGGTCTCAAGTGATAAGCTCTTCACACTTACAAAAGAAACTGAACCAATACTATCCAGATTTAGTATTCACATAGCAATTTAAATGAAGTTTGCTGTAAAAATACAGTAGTAAAGTTCATTTGACAAATCATACATAAAGGTTTTTACAAAACATAATACTGTAGTAAGCTGAAAAATAATTGAATCCTCCTAGGCATACATTTTGGTAACAGTCACAAGTTAACAAGGAAAAGTGTTGTGAATCATGTTACTTATGGGTTGTAATGCAATGAGTCTATAACCATATGCTCTAAAGCAGGGGTACATATGACTCCAAGCACTCCATTTACACATGCTTAATTCTCAAAATAATTCTTTAACTATGTAACCAATACATAACCACATTTTATGCAGCACATGCAAACATGACTGTAGGATTTCCTATGTACACACTTCATAGCTTAGAGTTCAAAGACTGTTGATGCTGATTTCAGTTTGTTGGATTTTGATGTAAAGTTTACACACATGAAATCTGGAACAAAAAGTTTCTTTTACGAAGTAGATTCATGGAAAGCAAGCATCTTCCATAGGGTAGCAGTTAGCTTCCCTCTTCCTTATATTGTCTTTTGATTCTTGGCTGTCAGCTCCCACTGAGTTCTAAGGTAACTTAAGGATATATCTTTTATAATACAAAGGTTTCCACCTTCTCTTAATAAAAGAAAGTTTAATAAATAGGCAGTTGAGAAAAACTTTCACTTGTTAGAATACATGGTCTCCTTTGGATTGGTGGCCTTTACAAAACAATTCCTGACTTGTTAGTTTTTAAGAGCCATCAAATGAGCCCATGCACTTTTTCCTACAGTAAATAATTTTTCACAAGAGGTTTGCAAGAAAATGTTGAAAATAAAACTTTGCATAGTATTGCCTTTTAACATTGGCCCTAATGCTGATAATGAATTCAATTTCACTTATCTTTAGAAAGAGATAGATCTCTTAAATCAGGTGAAAAATGTTTCTGTTAGGGATAATGCAAACATTACAGCAATGACTGCTGGCTTAAGAAACTATAGTGGGAATCAAGATTTTCTGAGTAAGCAGGTATGTCACTTACTGATTGTTCAACCTTAACCTAAAATCAAGGAAGCCATTTCTAGTTCATACAACTTAGATTACCGTATATTAGAATTCCTTTTCCATTTGATCTGGCGTGTCATATGCTAGAAGCATCATCCTACCTTTTGGGAAAAAAACATATATAGAAGCAAGATTAAGATTTTGTACAAAGAAAAAATACAAAGAATACAATGACATGATCGTTGTAACTATATGTAAGTGAAAAATAGTAATGCTTTTTTATGCCCAACTGCTTTTACCAATAGTGAGGTACATCTGGAACAGAAAACTTCAGCTACATATGCACATATCCACTCTCTAGTTGTCATGTATCATACTTTGATACCAGAGCTCACCATCTACATCCAAGTCCCACAGACTATTCTGTAACAGTACACCACTGCCCCATATACAACATCAATCCAGTACGTTCTATCCCATGCATGCCTCTCACCTTTCAGAATATCAAAGCCTCAATACTCCTATAGCCTGTCTTTCCATCTACTCCTTGGCCTCCGTCTCGTCCTTGCTCCCTTCTAATCTGACATGTAGATCCTCTAAGTTAGTCCTTCATTTATCCTCTGCATATGTCCAGACAGTTTCAGCACATCCTGGTCATCTCTCTCAATCAGACTACTTATTACAATGTCTTACATTGTCATTGTCCACACCATTGACCCACCTCACACCACATATCATACTCAAGCATTATGATTCCAGCACATCCAGTGTCTTTCTTTCTTTTGTATTCAAGCCATGACTCGCTTTCCTACAACATTGTCAGAACCACTGCATCTACAGATGTACTCTCCTTTGCCCTCTCCTCCATGTGCTCCTTAAAGCATCCATGGCTTTAGTACTCTCACCCACTGTATGACTCATTTTACCTCCATGGTCCCACCCATTGCCATGTCCACTCCAAGGTACCTAAAGAACTCTACTACCTCCAGGTCCTCTTGATTCAAATTTATACTCAAACCATCCTGTCTCATCCCACCTGCTGCACCTCATTCCTTTACTTTTGATCACATTAACTTTCAGCTTCCTGTGTAACTGATCAGTATATCCTTTTAGAAACACACAAAAATATGACACTTGTTACCTGGGAAAGTAAATCATAAGCAAAATTTATGTCCATTAGAACTAAATATGTTTCTTGCTATCACTTTCCTTCCTTTATTCATAAAAAGACTTGTATATCTCTGATGCCTGTTCCCTTTGGGAACACGCATCAAGGGGTGACCATAGCAAAAGAATCTTCACTCATCCCTACCATTACATGCCTCCATCGCATCCAACATTCCACGCGTTCTTCCACCATTTCTCTTCCTCCGGTATTCTTACTCTCTATTTACTAATGTTACAGGTCTTCTGCTCATATCAACCCTTTTAATTTTACTATCATACTCTCCTTTGTAAACTCCCAGTCTTGCATTCTTTCCACATGCTCAAACCATTTCAAAGTATTATGTTTCATCTCTCTCATCACTCCATCTATATATACATTAAAAATGCCATAGTGATATCCCACAGCCCTGCCTTATACCCACATGTATATAAAAACTCTCATTTACCTCTCCATCCACTCTTACACATCCATTTGCTCATCTATAGAAGGCTTTCACAACATCCAACTTGAGTCCCTCTACCCCATAAATCCTTTCATCCAGATTACTCTTGATCCATTCCATCCATGCTCTGTAACACCTTCCCACAATCTCGGTGAAAGCTGGATTGCACATCCTTCTTTCCCTCTTCCCCAATAATTTTCATTCAGTCCTGTCCATGCCACTCCTCCTTCAGTGCCTTTTCATAACTTGCATTTATCATTTCCATTTTCACTCCATTCACCCTTCCCAAAGATAGGGGTTTGCCCAGTCCCCAGCACATCCAAGCTACAACTTTTAAACGTCTCCACAAGTTCTGTCCTTTTACTTTCATCAGTCATCGCATTTACATCAGCGCCATGACCATCACTTGCTCATCTCTTTTACTCTTCGGCATAACTGATAGACTCCAGTGCTGCTTCTTAGCCCTTTGTGCCTCACCCTTGACAGACCACTGGCAGAGGGCAGTTTCAGTGCAGTATTGTCCAAAAAAAATGATAAGTCTCAGCACACCTCAGGTGCTTGTCCATACTAAAAAGATTGCCCTGATGGATTTGGGCAATACCTCCCCTTCAATTCTAACCCCAAGGGGTGTACTAACAAGGTCACCATGTGATGACAGGATGTGACTTGGATAATCTAGAAAACTAGAGTATCCCCTTAAAGAATTGAAACTTGAAAACTTTCCCTAATTTTGATCCTGTTCACAGAAGCAGCACCTCCTAACCTCATTGGTTATGATACTACCACTGCACAAAAAAACAAGCACAGCAAATAATCTAAATATAACTTAAACCAAAAAATATCTATATATTTATTGTACTTGATCACTGTTTCCCGTTTCAAGCAAGGTTGCACCAGGAAACAGATGAAGAATGGCCTATCCACTCATAAACACATATATATAAATAAATGCCCATACACACACATATACATAACATATATACATACAGTTATATACACATGTACATATTCATACTACCTTGCCTTCATTCATTCCTAGCGATACCCTGCCCCACAGGATGCAGCACTGCAACCCCATTTCAGCGAGGTAGTGCCAGGAAAACAAACAAAAAAGGCCACATTCATTCACTCTCAGTCTCTAGCCGTCATGTGTAGTGCACCAAAACCACAGCTCCCTTTCCACATCCAGGCCCCACAGACCTTTCCATGCTTCACCCCAGGTGTTTCACATACCCTGGTTCAGTCCATTGACTGCACATTGACCTCGGTATACCACATCATTCCAATTCACTCTATTCCTTGCATGCCTCTCACCCTCCTGTATGCTCAGGCCCCAATCACTCAAAATCTTTTTCACTCCATCCTTTCACCTCCGGTCTCCTGCTTCTTCCCTCCACCTCTAACGCATATATCCTCTTTGTCAATCTTTCCTCACTCATTTTCTTCATATGCCCAAACCATTTCAACACACCCACTTCTGCTCTCTCAACCACACTCATTTTATTTCCACACATCTCTCTTACACTTTCATTACTTACTTGATCAAACCACCTCACACCACATATTGTTCTCAAGCATTTCATTTCTGACATGCCCACCCTTTTCTGTACAACCCTATCTATATCCCATGCCTCACAAACATATAACATTGTTGGAACTACTGTTCCTTCAAACATACCCATTTTTGCTCTCCAAGATAACGTTCTCTCCTTCCACACATTCTTTATCACTACCAGAACCTTTGCCCCTTCCTCCACCCTTTGACTCTCTTCCACTAACATGGTTCCATTCGCTGCCAAGTCCACTCCCAGATAATTCCAAATTCCTTCCACTCATAGCAATGGCAGTAGAAATCTGTACATAAATATGACAAAGGAAACCTGAGTCAAGGGCACTTTAGTTGCACTTCATGAGGAATTGGTTTATGATGTGTTGTATTTAAAACTCATTATAACTTAGCAATGGGATGAGTAGTAAGGCAGCCTGCACTGCAAGTCAAAAATGAAAATATTTCTAAATGGTTTTCAACATATTACAATACACTAATAAAGCTTACATTCAAACATAAACCTGAAACGAGTTGCTTTTTAAAAAGGAATGGCATCAGGTGGTTTTACTGATGCATGTATATGATAACCATAATTCCATTACACAGCATCTCTAAATAGTTAATATCATACAGTTGATAATGACTGTCTTCTCCCTGTGATTCTGACTGCAGTAACTGTCTTCTCCCTGTGATTCTGACTGCAGTAACTGTCTTCTCCCTGTGATTCTGACTGCAGTATATTGCCTTGAAAACCTTTACTTTTTCTTGTTCATTGCATCATCTGCATGAGAAATGGCACAATACTAAAACAATTATTGGCTTGGCTTGGATCTAAAGAAAATATCATTTTCACTTGTCCGAGGAATAGTAAAAACAACAAAGTTAACCAGTGATGTATACAGTATCACACATCACTCATTTATGCAAAATAGATAGTAATGAACACCATATATATCACTGAAATAGAAAGTAAACCTAACAATTACCAAGTGTGTCATATCAAACAAAACTGCATACATGCATGTAGTGATTAACAATATTAACCATGAGTCAGCCAAGGTCAGACTTGCATGGGTTTGAATCCTTAGTGTGGCAGTCGGCCTACACCCAAGCTAGGTGTTCATTCTCCTCTTGGGGATGATAAATAAATGGAATCTTGGCTTGGGTGTGCATGTATGCATAATTACATAGGAGTAAATACATGGTACCATTAGCAAAATAGTCTGCTCACCCCAACAGTATTAAACTTTGACAAAATGGACAAAAGTTTCTGACCAGTGTTCCTCCATCTGACTTATGTTGATAGCCATGCCCTTAATTACTGTAACTGAGCAGATCATCTTTAAAAGCAAGATGTTTAAAACAATACATTGTGATAATGATTGTAGCATCAGAAAATGTACAGAAAAATGTTTCATAAGTAACATTTGTTCTGGGATGATCTACTGCATTTGAGCCTTGTCTTTGCATGTTACTGTATGAATATGGTCTTAAGATAATTCTCATTGTTCTGTACCTGTTATTTTCAAGATTTATATAATAATTTATAGGACAGTGAGACAAGGTTCACTTGATAATTTTTCATAATGGGTGCAAGCACCAACAATGCCAATGACATCATACAGCTCCTGAGACATGGATGGCATGATGATTTCTCCTCGCAATGAGTCGCCCTCCAGCCATGTTAATGACCACATTCTTGTGAGTTTTCAAAGATGGAAATTGAGTGACTTTGACAGATTTAGAACCTGACTATGATGATCTGTCTTTCGAATTCGTGGAGAGTGATTTTATGTCCTCATATTCTTCCAGCACTGAATATTGACCAAGATGAGGCAGAAAAAGGTGTTACTAGCATCGAGTGGTGCAATGTGCCAGCTTCTGTCTGACCTTGACAACACTGTGCCTAACTAAAGCAGCTGGTAATTTTACAAACTTTTATGAATATTAACGATTCACATTGATTATAAGGCAGAAAGATCTCTATGATAAATCACATTATAATAAGTAATCTATTTTCTAGTAAATCAATAATAAAACAAGGACAGTGGCAATTCACTTGATACTCAGGCCCCAACCCTGCACTTATTCGTACATTGTGCCAAAACACATTCTACACATTGTCAGAGTAACAGTTCAATTTGCTGCCATGTCCACTTCCAGGTATCTAGAACTTTCCACTTCTGCCAAATTTTCTCCATTTTCAATTACATCCCACTCAATCTGTTCTTTACCTTACTGCCTAACTAATCCCCCCCTCAACTTATACTTAACTTCCATGAATCTTTCTATAATCACATCTAAACTCTAGAACTTACCATACCATCCTTTTAATTCATTCATATCAACTAATGTTTTCTATCTTTTTAAACAAGTTCTTGCTCAATTCCTATAACCTTAATCATCTGCTTGTTCTTAATCTTTTCTCTCCTTAATCAACCATTTACACACTTCTCATTGATGCCTGTTAATCATTTCTTGTTCACATTATCTTTCAATTTTCAAAACCTTATCTACAAGGTCTTGTTAATTGAATCACCACTCAACTCTTGTTTCCTATTAAGGTTGTAATAGTAACATCAATTTTTTCATAATGGGTTTTATATGATTGGTTTGTTTATACTGTTCAAGCCTGCTGAACCAGGTTGGTGGCTAGGACGGTAGTGCAGTCATTTTTCTTCAAAGTCAGTGTTTTAAGAAGGAACTTTGGTGGTTTACCTAGATTTAAAGGATCAGTCAGATGATTCAAAATTATTTGATCTGTCTTCAGATCATGGAAAGAGTAATTTTTTGGATAATGACTCTTCTCCCACTGTAAGTTGACCAAGATGAGGCAGGAGGTTTTCTAGCAAAGTTGGAGGCAGCACTGCCATCTCCTACCTGACTTTGACTACAATGCATTTGACTGTTTCTGCTGGTTTCACAAACTTTTGAAAATAAATTTGCTGTTATGAAAAACTATCAGTGAATCACACTGATTATAACAAAAAGAGATTTATCATAAATGATAAAACGGCAATAATCAGTAATCAACTTTTAAGTGTGTGAAATAAGTGATGAAACATGCAATAGCTACTTAACCCTCAGGCCATCACACTTTTTACTGTTGTCCTAGAACATCTACAAACTTCTACACACTATTACAGTAAAAGCAGTGGATGAAATATAATTGAGGTGAATTTTTTTTCAATATCTTTGAAACTGTAAAGTTATGTATATTTTCTATCCAGCTTAAACAATGTGAATTTTGAGGTTAGAAAAGGAAAACTTGGTGTGACATTAAGAGGTTGAGGCCAGTAGCATTTCCCTGTAACTCCCCATTTTAAATTCTGGTACCATCTTTGATGCTCTCCTTTGGACTTTCTCTATTAGCTTTTTGTTTATTTAGGTGGGGACAGATCTTTAGGAAACATGTTCTAGTTTTATCTTAATGCATGATGTGAAGAGCTTGCTGAATATATCCGTATCCATGAACTTGAAAACAAATTTAATATTTGCTAGCACATGACAGATGGTCTCATTTCTTGTTTTCCTAAGATGGGACTCTGGTAATAGGTTAGAGACGACGTAATACCACAAGCCCTTCTCATGCACAGATTCCTGCAGCTTATTTCCTTCCATATGATAAGTATATTAAGGCCCCCTTTCAATGTGATCCAGCCTCATTATTTTACATTTACTCAAGCTGAACTTCATCAACCATGTATCAGACCAACACTGGAGTCTGTCAAGGTCTCCTTGTAAGTTGATGCAGTCCTCTACACTTTTCACTTCACTCATTCCATATTTTCTGACAGGTCATTTCCATAAATCAAGAAGAGTTATGGTCCCAAAATAGAACCCCTGTGACACTTTACCGGTGATCTCGATCCATTTTGAGGTTTCTCTGATGTGCACACCTTTGTTCCCACTTGTGCTTACTATTTGTGTTACAGGGATAGTTTTACACCAGTGTTGTGATAGTTTTACAATTGTCCATCTCTTAACAATGCTATGTCTTTTACAACTAAGATACATACACACAAATCCTAGCCTAAACCAGGTGTCCAGTTATCATGTATCCTCAAGGGAAGGATGAATACTTTGGTGTGTGTGTGTGTGTGTGTGAGAAATCATTTAACATTTATTTGACACTTTACACACACTTGGGAAGGCTTTCCTTGACTATATTATGACAGGAGTGTTCAGCAAACACAAACCTTTAAAAATAATCAGAGTTGTAGATATGTTAGGGAAAGGCTTTCTGTTAAAGTTTTCAAATTTTTTTACATTCTTCTCATTATTTTATCAACTCGGTACCAAATAAGATATAAGCTTAAGTTCTGTAAACTCTAATATTACATAAGTTTTCTGTACTTCAGGTGACATGAATGTATATTGTTAGTAAACAGGCACTCTGTACCTTATTCACTAAATTAATGATATCTTCAGGAGAAGCAAGTTATCTTATCCCTTTTATGAAGAATGGGATATATACATCCTATAGTACACTATGGCTGGGATGGATATATCTCGAAACATTTATAATTTGCACATGTTGGTTTGAGCTATCTGGGACTGAAAAGTACTGTATGACAATCTGTCTGTTGTTTCCATCAGCTGAGTCCATATCTCTCACCATAAAAAGTCACTTGAATACCATCACATTGGCAAAGAAGGTTGATGTACAAGAACTGCATCTTGACCAGTAAGCAATAGAAAGAGGTATATTGAGTCAAAAGACTGCATTTCATAAAATTAAGCACTTAATTACCACTTGGATTAATTATATCAATATGCTAATTACTCGACATTACACGAATATTTACGTTTTGACCACAGATTCTTATTCAGCATACTCAAAAGTATCTATGCTGAAATTTTCAAGAAATCCATTTTTTCAAAAAAAAATCAAGAAAAATCCAAGGCTATAACATGCATTTTGCTCAGGTTTTCAACTTTAGATTTTAATGAAAATTTGGGTATAAATGTTGATCTATATGGTAATTAAGTATATTGAGTCAAAATACTGTATTTCGTAATATTAAACGCTTAATTACCACTTGGATTAGTTATAATATGCTAATTACTCAACTAATTACAGGAATTTCTTAGGTTTTGACCACAGATTCTTATTCAGCATACTTAAAAGTATCTATGCTGAAATTTTCAAGAAAATCCATAATTTCAAAAAAATGAAGAAAAATCCCAGACTTCTACATCAATCTTGTTGAATCAGTAGAGGTCAATTAAGCTCTCTCCTACAAGGAGGAAAGTGACAGCTGTAATGATGTTGCTGCAGAAGAGCAAATAGAAAGAGAGGAAGAGGAACTGAGTAATACAGAAGCTTAACCAAGTACAAGCAGAGGAGAGGAAGATGAGTAGTTTAAACTCGGCGGTCGTGAGGAGAACAATGGAAATGGGTTAATGGTGACTTCCAGGCCAAAAGTTTCAATTTCGACAAATGGCTGAGAAGTGGTTTGCGATTCTGTCACTGAAATTCAGATGAACTTGATTACCTTTTGGAGTTTCTGGATAACAATCAGTAGAATATGATAATGGAAATGGTGTTTACAAGCAATACTTGGTAGTAACACTTCCAGAGTGCTCTGAATAATATTGTAAAATAGTGTGTGGGAAGATAAGATAAATTTCAATTTCTGCTTATTGTAATGATAACAGAGAACACCACATAATAAGTAATTGGACAAATGATGAGGTTTTTGAGAAATATCCTTAGAAAACTAATAGCAAAAAATAGGTTTTTGCTGATGCTGAATTTACTGCATTTCGTTAATCTCACTTAGCTGAGCCAGAGAGACCAGAGGCCCACTATTAAAAATGCAACCTGTGCTTGATAAACTATAAAAGAAGTTCAAAGAAAAGTTACACTTTTTAGAACCTATGCATAGAGAAAAGCCTCATTTTGTGAGAAGCCATAAATTTATGCCAACATCAGCAGTGATAAAGATGAAACTGTCTTGCAATTGCATGTTGTGTGTGAAGTGTTACGACTAAGTGGCGCATATGTTATTTACTGTCCATGAAGACAACATGATAGCCTGAATGGCCAAGCAGGCTGGTTGAAATAGTGAGTATGATCAGATAAAAGCGGTCAATAAAAGAGATATGCATCAGCAAAACATAAGCAAGACCATAGAGTGGTATTTAAAACTGTTTTTCATTACCGATGTTATTCTTGAAGACATACCACATGTATTTAGTAAAGACTGGCAAAAGACCACTACTGCTTGACTTTAGCAAATTTCTTATTCATCAGCTCACTGACAGGATTACAAAGGAAGGTCACAGTGCAGTGGGTATGCATCTCGCTCTTTTGGCAAGACATATCCTTCAGAGCATTTTTCCCACTGCAACTGTTCAGCAACCATGACTTAAGATGTCACAAGCATGTGCATATTATTCTAAGGCCAAAAACAAGAGACAAGAATTCATAATATGTGTAGGAAGAGTGATGCTGGTTTATGCATCACTCCTTGCTTTATTGATCATCACAATTATACAATTTACTGAATGTGCAGTTTTTTAACAAATATTTTGTGTGAGGCTGCAAAGTATTTTTATGTTCGAAAATGTCAACTGAGAATAACTATTTTTGTCTTTAAAGGTGTGATCTATCTATCTGTTCTATCTATACCTCTGACACCTGTTCCAACCGGAACTCCCTCGAGAGGATGGCCATGGCAATAGAGTTTCCATAACTAGTGAAATCAAGTGCCACTTCTTAGCCTTTGGTGCCTCACTGGCAAAGGACAACTCTAGCAAAGCGTTTGCAGAGGCTCCTACCTAATATTCCTACTGGATACTACCTAATACTGCTGCCTAAATATTCCTACTTACTACTTCTATTCATTGATCCTACCATTTTGTCAAAAGACAGGACTAGCTCATAGTGCTCAACGCAGCAAGAAAATCTAGAGTTACAAAGACTGAGTTGTGTGAGTTAAGTGTTGTCAAGTGTTATATTTAACAAAGAGAGACTGTATGTTTATGGACAGAATGCCAGGAGTCAACGTGTGGGTAAGGCAAAAAGGAAAGACAGCTATCTGGGTGAGAGGAATACAACTTGACAACCAAAGTGCTGGCTCACTACTCAACTGTCATGAGCCTTTCTGATACCCAGGCAGTAGTACTAGTAAGATATCTTCCTTGGTGTTGGCTGCCTACAAACTACTACCTCCTTTAAAGTTGTGATCAATATATCATATTCATAACAACATAAAACATAACTAATCTTACAAGTGATGTAGTGATAAAATTATTCTTGTGGATGAAACTGCCAGTTCTTAAATATTTATTCTCATATCATAATCAAAGTACTGAAATTGTGAATTAACAAGATATTTTAAAATCATATTTTAAGTAGTAATACTAAAATATATTTGCAGCATGTTTTATATTCCTTATATGTGTTTAAATGTACTCGTGTGTGTGTGTGCGTGTATAAGACTTAAGAGAGAATGAGAGTCTGTGCATGTCTGTGTAAGACAAAGAAAGCATGGGAAGCGAGGGTGGTGTAATTGTGTTTGAGGCAGAGAACTTACCTACAAGTACCTACAACGAGATTTCGACAAAATGGCTGGGATTTCACAAAGCAATGTATCATAAATCTATGTTCTCATTGTGAGTAAGTTTCCCAACTACATATGTTTGGGCAATATAAAGCAAATTTAGGTAGAGCCCAAAACCAGTGCTACTGGAGAGGGATTCTATTCATAGATTTAAGACTACAACTCACTGTGTGTATCCCCATCTTGAATATTGTGTTCAGCTCTGGTTACACTATCTTGAGGAAAGACACAGACAGAATGTAATGAGTACAATGGAAAGTTACCAAGATGATTTCCAGCCCAAGAAACAAATCCTATGATAGCAGACTCCATAAATTTAATGTATTTAATTAAAAAAAAGGGCTAAGAGCTGATCTAAAGCAAGTATTCCATATCATTAAAGGCTTCAGCCTAATGTGCTTATAAGGATATATTCCTCTGATTTCATTTGAAGAAGATGGATATGAATGCTTGGGCAAATACTTTACCAATCAGAGTAGTTGAAACCAACACCATAGATACATTTAAGCTTAAACCATAAGAATATTTTGCTTCAAATCCATGAATATCATTTGCACCTCCTTAGCTATAAAAAATGTTTACAGGTCTTCCTCTTGGAAATATCTGAATGTCTTCATTTATACCACACTAATCCACAACATTCTGTTTTCTTCCATGATTACAAACAACCTCATTAGGACACAATAGTTTGTTGCTGTTTGAATTCATTTGCATTCATTTGTATTCTTTTCTGTGTTTCATTTCACATTTTATGGTCTATGCCCAATAATTCATTTGATAGGTTTTCTTTTCTTTGCTGGATGAACTGTGAGTTCTTAGATGGTCTGCAATCCTTTCTTGCCGCCATAAAGTGCTCATCTTTCTCATTCTTCCCTAAACCTTTTGTGATTTCTTCTCACTGATATATGTCAGCTGCATGCCAAGAGTACCAAAGTGGTCATGTCATTTACACACTCCTCTGTTTTGGTACTCAGCAGGGTTTCCCACTGTGTCAAAGACATCTCTGTGATCACAACCTCCTATTTTGTCCATTCACTATTGAAACTGAAATTCATGTGGATGACAATAATTTATTTTTTTGACATAGAGAAACTATACATTTCAGTTACTGATGACAAGATGAAAGATTTAGTGTTTGTTTGGATAATTTAAATTCACTCTGGATCCTAATTCTCTCTTTTAAGATAATTATTTTATTCTCTTTAATCTGCCAAGTAAAAACAAACACAAATGCCAAAATCTGTATTTTCCTAAAATGGCTTTCAGTAGTTCTAACTTTTCAATTGGTGACTTGTACCCCTCAACAGCAGCTTAATAAATCACACTGAAAAATGCTTGGCTCTAAACAATATGTTGGTAAATAAAGACTCTTTAATATATAATCTGCAAGTACTCTATCCATGCTTATATCCACATCACAAATTACCTCAATTAAAGAATACAATCAAGCACTTAGTAACTGGGGAGGTATTTTGTTTATGTGGAATAAGCTCACAGTAAAATTGAATTTACTGAAAACCAAGACATAACTCACTATCCAAGATCCTGAGCATGAAACAAACTGGATTGCTCATTTTCAAGCTTTCTGCTCCAAATTCATTATTGTCCTACAATTCCACAAAAAGCATGCATAGTGATGATCTCCACAGAATCAAAAACCTTCACTGATGGGAATTCTATAATGGCCAAGGCAAATCTGACTCGTGTGGATAAGCTGTGTGGGGTTTACATGGTGCCACTGGTGTAATTTGAAAGAAAAGGATAATTCATTTCTCTTCTCAACCTATCCACTGTGCTGGGGTGTGTACATCCCAGCAATTTGTTCTGTTCAGTGCACCTGGGGGTGTTTACTTTAAAAATTCTTGTCACCTGCCTCAGCCTCAAATGCCTGTAGAGGCATCAAGCACACTGTTATTAGCCACTATAGGCAAAATATTTTTCATACACTGGCCAATATATATGGAGATGTTAAATCTGTACAAGACCTACACTCTCACATTATGTAATAATATAATTTGAGTAGCTGTGACAAAATCTTACAGGATGACAGATATTAGTGATGGAAACACTTAATAATCAATATTGTTTCCCTTGAAACACTTCCAAAAATATCACACATCTCACTATGTATGCCTGTTGTATCTCATATATCTGGTAGCATGACATCATTAGAATGAGTTATATATCCTTTTATTTAGAAAATTACATTCTAATTGATCATATTAATATAGTTATGGAGATATTTTTTGGAATATTCAAAAAAATTCTACACACTGCATGTACAGTGTGGATATGAGGAATGCCACAGTGAATGGTTTAATGAGCTAACAGCTGACCATTTGAAGTAATTCAATGGTTACATTTCCAGCATAAGTTAAGTTTACCTTATAATGGTGCAAATGTGACATCAAGCCAAAACAGGAAGATGTTATACCTTCAACTGATACTTTTTGGACTCAAAAAAATATCTTTGAATCTTAAGATGCAGGATGCAGATGATATTAACAACACAAATCCATTGGTCCCACTTACAAAAAAAGCAAATCATGCTTTAGGAGGAATTAATTCGTATTTATCCGTGGGTCCCTCCTTACAAAGAGTACAAATAAGCTGCTTGGCAGAGAACTTGTGGGACAAGACCAAGTATCGAGTGTCACCAGTACCATGACTCGTACTCTTCAGCTTGAATCGGCGGGCAATCCTGTAATACAATGTCAAATTACTAAGAAATTCTTCTGTTTGAAATCACAAAATTAAGCTACAATTATTGTAAACTCTTGTAAATGTCATATGATAATCAAATACTGACATTTTTCCAACAATATGAGGGATTCATCCACAAATTACAAGTACTGTACAAAATTTTGTGCATGCTTTGTGCATGCAAGCACCCTCTCAATCACCACTCTTCCACAATTTACAAGGTACGCTCAACAAAACTTATACCCTGTAGTTCAAACACTCACCTTTGTCTCCCTTGCCTTAGTACAACAGCACTCCACCATGATTCATACATACTTGGAAAATCTGAACTAACCAATCAACAACACAGTAGCCCCCATTCTTAAGAAATCCAATTGCAGTAACATCCACTCCAGCCACCTTACCACATTTCATTTTACACAAGGCTTTCATCATCTCTTCTCTTTTCACATGACTACTCACCATGACTCCCTCCCTTCACATATCTACCCTACTCAACCACCCCATGTTTGCCACCCTATCATCAAAAACATTGAGCAATCCTTTAATGAACTTGCCCCATCTCCTCTTCATCTCGTCTCTGCCTGTTCCTATTTGTTGTCGTGTTTTTCTCACACTATTAACCTCCTTTTAAACCATTTTTTTTATTCTCCCTCAAGTCTGCTGATAATAACCAACCCCAACTCTCATCTGCCTTTTTCTTCAGTGCCTGCACCTTTCTCTTGTACATTTCTGAATCATTTGCATTCCTTCGCAGTACATACCACCTATATACCTCTCTTCTCTTTCCCTAGCAACTTAACTTCATTATCCTACCAATAACTAACTACCCTTTCTCACTTGCTCATCTCCCACCTTCTACATGCCACACACCTCTCTTGCACATGCCATCATTGCTCCCCTAAATATCTCCCATTCCTCACCCACTTCTCTAGCTTTGCTTACTCTCACCTTTTGCCATTCTGCACTCATTCCCTCCTGATATCTCTTTACAAAAACCGTGTTTTCCACACTCAAAATCACCATCTTCTCCTCACCATATCATTTCTTATTCCAAAAGTCTCTACAAATCATTATCCCTACCTCCTTCAAGTAATGATCAGACATCCCACCAGCTACACCTCTTAGTGCATTCACATCCATGAGTCTCTCTTTTGCATACCAATTAATTTGTGCATAGTCTAATAATGTCTGCTTACCATATTTCCTACTCCTTATATAATTATGCATGTCCCTCTTTTTAAACAAGGTATGGCCAATCCTTTTTTAGAAACCAACTCCACAAGCTGTTCACCATTTCTGTTCACCTCACTGAATATCCTATGCCCCCAAATATACTCTAAACTGCTATATTACCTACTTTTGAAGTCATATCACCCATCACTAAAACACAATCTCTCAAAATGAAATTGCTGATACACTCTCTCAGCTCCTCCCATAACACCTCTTTTTGTCACTCTTCTCATGGCCATGTGCATAAGCACAAATAATTACACACATCTCTCATAACCCACTTTCATTTTTACACACTTCAGCCTGGGGCTTACACCTTTACATTCTTTCAAACATTCCCACAACTCTTTCAGTAAAAGTGTTACCTCTTCCTTAGCTCTTGCCCTCACACAAACCCCTGACTTTACCCATAAGATATTACCAAGCCACTCTTCCCCCTTACTCCCGAGCTTAGTTTCACTCAGGGTTAAAACATCCAGGTTCCTTTCCTTAACCATATAGCTATTACTTCCTTCTTCTCATTTTAGTTACATCCAAAGATATTCAAACACCCCAGTCTGAGCCTTCAACAAGGAGGAGCACTCCTCACATGGCTCCTTGTGTTCCAACTTTTAGAAATTGAAATACAAGAAGGGAAGGCTTTCTAGTAAACTGAAAAATGTTTGCTTTTCAATAGAAGTCTTCAATCACTGTTTTAACTCTACAGACATAAATCTAACTGCCTTCCTCCAATCATATTAAATGCACAATCACTCCCACTGCATAAGACACCAACCATTCTAGGCATGACAAAACACATATGACATTCACTTACCAATAACAACACCACAAAGTAAAATACAAAACCTCAGAATACTAACTGTCACCAGATTTGGAGAAAACACCTTTAATGTCCTCAACAAACAATTCACATCTGCTCCACTTTAAGCTACAGTTCACTTGCCTGGTCTTCAGTCCCCCCAAAACCAAATACTTAATAAGAAAGCTGCAAACCACACACACAATAGTGCGTGCAAAGCAATCGCTGACTACCTAGCATCCACAAATACCTAACATCTTCACAAAGAAATAAAGATCCTCCCAATACAATTCACCCTAAACATGCTTGATACTTAACTCGAGGCAACAGCACAAGATTCCTCCCATCCAAATTACCCCATAGCTAACCACTAACCCCCAAGTAGAAATAAAAAGCTTGCCCCTGCCTTATACTTAAGCAACATCTCATAGATACCCCCATCCCCAACAAATATATCACTGACAAAATATAGGTACACTCAAACAACTGAGTCTTCTATGCACTGGAAATAGCAGCTAGAGAATGGATGTGAGTGAATGAGGTCCTTTTACATTTGTTCCCGGTGATAACTCACTAACACATGAAAAAGCAAACATATATGAAAAAATATGCACACTGAAACAACCCAATAACCATAAAACAAATGCCCTTCCAACTCGGTCTCAAACGCACACCCAGCAAACATAAACCCAACAGAAGCAATGCTCCCTAGATAAACAGGAGTCACATTGGCCAACTATGATCTGGACATAACCCATTCCTACCACCATGAAAGCACCAATTCCACATAGCCCCCTTCAGGCACATATTACAATTACCATAAGAAAGACACTGGGCACTTACTATTCAATTGCCCTAAACTCTCTACACACAAATCATCACTACACTTTATGCCCTATAGTCCTGATCAGTGAATGTGGCTGGCTTCCTAAGCACAGTAGGAGCCTCATAGGCAGATGGGATTCCTAGGGCAACAAGTAAGTTATATAAATATTAGTAATTTCAAATTTGTTCGCAGTTTCTCACATCAGCAAAGCAATGCCAGGAGCAAACAATGAAATGGCCTCATTAACTCCCATCCATACTCTAGTTGTCATGTGTAATGCACCAAAATCCCAGTGCCCTATCCACAACCAGGCTCTACAGACCTTTTTGTGGCTTCCCCTGACCACTTCATATGCCCTGGTTCAGACCTCTGAGAGCATGTCATCCCCTGAATACCACATAGCTCCAATTCACTCTATCCTCTGCATGTCTTACATCCTCCTACACATTAAAGCCCCAAACATCCCTCCAATTTCAGTTTGGTCTTTCTCTTTTCCTTGTCCCCTCCACTTCGGATACATATATAATTTTTGTCAGCAGCTCAGTCATTCTCTCCATACTCTTCTTATCACCACAACTCTCTTTTGTCTCATCATTTCTTATACAATCAATTCTTCTCAGACCACATACTGTCCTCAAATATTTCAATTCTAACACAGTCACCCCATTCAGTAGCATACTCACCTGCAGCCCATGCCTTAGAGTCGTATGTCACTATTATGACTACTACATTTCAAAAGTGCCCATCTTTACCCAGTCAGATAGTGACTTCTCACACCACACATTCCTCAATGCACCCAGGACATTCACTTCAGCTAATTTGGTTTTATTTGCTATCATGTCCAATCCCAGGTATGTACAACATATAACCTTGTGGATGATACCTTGTGGCGTCTTCAGGGGGTCTTCACCCCCACAGCCCGGGCTGGACCCAGGCTGCAAATTCTATCCAATCACACACACTAACTAACCTGTCCCTTTGCACTGATAAATTTAATATCACTATCTACTTATCTGTCTATATCTCTGATGCCTGATCCCTTCTGGAACTCCTCAAGGAGGTGGCCAAGGCAATAGAGTCTCCATGACTAGTGAACTCTAGTGCCACTTCTTAGCCTTTACTGCCTAACCCTCAACAGGCCACTAGCAAAGGGCTAGTCTAGTGCAGTGTCTGCAGAGGCTCCTACCTAAGGTTCCTACTGACTACTTCTACCTAATGCTCCTGCTTAATGTTCCTACCTACTACTTCTACCTAATGTTTCTACCTAATGCTCCTACCTAAATTTTCCTGCCTACTAATTCTATCTATTGCTCCTACCACCTTCCCAAAAGGCAGGGCTAGCACACAGCTCTTGCCACAGAAATAATCTAAAAATCTAAAGTTAAGTAGAATGAGCTTTGTGAGTTAGGTGTTGCCAAGTGTTGTGTGTGACAAGAAGAGATTGTATGTTTGTGGACAGAATGCCAGTAGTCCACGTGTGGGTGAGGCAAAAAGAAAAGGCAATTAACTGGGTCAGAGGAGTACAACTTGACAACCACTGAATTGCTGGCTCACTATGCAGCCATCACTCCTGATCCTCAGGCGGTAGTGCTGGTAACATACCTCCCTGGTCAATGGCTGCCTGCCAACTGCTACCAACTTGTCTTTATTCACATTTACTCTCAACCTTCTTTCACTCACTCTCTCAGACTCAAAGACCTGCTTCTGCAGTCTCTCGTTCAAATCTGTCACAGCATCATGTTGTAACCAAACAGTAACTGTTTCATCTCCCAAGTCTCCCCCACCCCTAACAGACTGCAAACCTACCCTTTTCAAAACCCTCACAGTCACTTCCTCACCACCCTACCCATAAACAAATTAAGCAACCCTGGTGACAACATAAACAATTGCAGCAGACCCTCACAGACACACTTAACTCTCCTGATAATCACATTGACACATTAAACTCTCCTGATAAAAAAAGTTCTTGCTGCTTCTAATAGCTTTCCTCCCACTTAATATATTTGTAATACTTTTCACAGAGCATTTCTATCGACCCTAACATATGCTTTCTCCAGATCTATAAATACTTCATACAAATCCTTCTGTTTCTCTTAAGTATTTCTCACACACATTCTTCAAAGCAAACTCCTGACTCACATTCTCTACCACTCAGGAAACCATGTTGTTCCTCCCCAGGCTGACACTCTCTGCAAGACAACACTTTCTCAATCACCATTCTTCCATGCAGTTTAACTAATACACTCAATAAACTTATATCTTTATCACCTTTGTCCCCCTTCCCTTTATAAAATTTTACTACACATGCATTTTCCTAATCCTCAATGAAAATCCTAATGAACTAATCAACAACATAATCACCCTCTTAAGAAATCCAACTGCAGTACCATCCACATCAGATGCATTACCACTTATCATCTGACACAAAAATTTTATCACCTCTTCTTTTTAAACTCAACCACTTGCCATGACTTTTTCACAGTGCATACCTCCCTATCCCAGACACTCTACATCTGCCACCTATCATCAAATATATTCAACAATCTTTCAATGTATTCACTCCACCTCCTCTTCACCTCATCGCTGCCTGTTCCCACTTTCCCATTTGCACCCTTCATTGATCTTCCAATTTGTATTCTTGTTTTCCTCACACCATTAAACACTTCCTTATTTCCCCTAAAGTCTGCTGATACTCACTTAACCCAACCTTCATTTACCTTTTCTTCAGTCTCTGCACCTTCCCCTTGACCTCATGCTAAGTAGCCAGTGACTGTTCTGAGTTCACAATTTTGTGTGGTTTCCAGCCTAGTTATATTTGTTTATCAGAGGGTAGGAGACCTGGCAGGTGAGGCAAAGTTTAAATTGTAAAGGATGAATTGTGTGTATAGGATGATGAGGGACTCTTCTTGTCCAAATCTAGTTTGTGTTCTGGGGGCATTTAGTTTGCGTGTTGCAACGTGTATTGATATTACTGGTGCGAGAATGAATGTCCTGTGTTGTCATACATGATACCTAGAATGCTTGGTGTTTCATTCAGTACAAATGACTGTCCATTCAAAAAGACTGGAGGGTGTGAGCTAGATTCATGTCTGTCTGGTGTCAAAAGAGCAATTGAAGCCTTCTAAAGATGCAGATATTCTGTTTGGGGTAAGCCATTGTTCCAATTATATAATGAAGTACTGCATGTTTGATGTTGCTACTGTTGTGTCGGGGGTAGTGATGCGATTGTAAGGTTGTCGGCATGTGAATGGATCTTCATGCGAGGTTTGCATGAGATAACAGGAGCTCATGTAGGAAAAGACTGGAGAGAGTTGTAGAAAGAACTGCTCCTTGGGGGAACTCCACTCCAGAGTTCCTGTGTTTTAGAGGTGGCTGGCTCTGAAACTGGCCATCCTATTTGTCATTGGTGTGAAGGGTGTTGTCAAGTAATTTTGTGTAATGACGTGTCAGGGCACAGTGTAAAATGTTTTGTTGATGACTAATGCCACTAATACCATGGAGAAGGGGGTTGTAGTTGGTTGAATTCATCTAGTTATATAATATGAGTGAGCTCAGTTTATAGTGCAGCAATACAGTGTATGGGTGAAAGTGGGATGTTTTACTTGATTATGTTGTGGATCATTTTTCTCAGAGTTTGGATACAGATGATAGAAGTGATAGAATGAGGGAAGGTGGTGACTGGGAGGGTTTTAGGATTAGTATTCTGTCAGTAAGATTCCAGATGTTAAAAAGATTTTATGTAGAATTACAATACTCACAAATTTATGTTCACAGTGCCATCCTTAGATGGTTCATAATCTAACCAATAAAACTTGTACTGTAAGTGCAACAACACTGATATGAAATACAAACTTACGAAAGGCAACTCACTTGTGTATCTCAGCACGCTGCTCCTTTGTAAAATCAGGTGAAAAGGCAAGGTCCTCCAGTTCAGAGTTTTGGGTGAAGTCACGTACAATGGCTATGATACGCTTTCTGAATCGAAGGTTGGAACCACCTTTTTTCTGACTGTGACCGAATCCTCCACGACCACAAACTTCAGGTGGCCTTGAGGAATAAAGGTCTGTCATTAATGTCATACAATTGAATGGTGTCTTTCTTTGACTACAGGAATGGGTTCCCTCCAACATATCAAAGCAATGAAAGAAACAAAAGACTCTGTTCCTCAGAAAAGTTACATGAATGTTTTAATGAAGAAAAGATTCTGTTCCTGAGAAAAGTTACCATGAATGTTCTTGAAAAAAGTTACCATGAATGTATCAAAACTATCAAAAATATCATGTACAATTATTTTAAAAGTTCAGCTATACCTATGTATCAGAAAACATCCCTTCAAATATTTAAGAATAAGTCTTGACTGAAAGAGACTTTTTCTGTGGCCTAACATACATGGCTAAGAGGGCCATGATGCACACATGAAATCATCAATACAGTGGTGACCCTATTCTACCTCAAGTATACCCTAAGTTGATTTTGAAGGTCATCTGAGGCCATCGGGTAATGATTTTTTAGTGTAAGCTGGGGAAAAATTCTTCTCAGGATTTTTCAAGTGTAAATTATGATACACCTCTCCCTGCAGTGTAAACCCACAGTGTTTTCAGTCATTTCCAGTTGTTCAGAACCTTTATATAATGTCAATGTGAGAGATGTAAAAGCACATAATTCTATTTGAGAGAGAATTTGTGCCTTAAAAAGCATCATCACTGGTTTTAACGCCATCATCTTGAAAGTCCATAAAATACATCCTATCATATTTTTGGATGAGGTACCTGCAGCTTTGATGTGTTCAGTGAAGATAAGGTCATCAGACATCACTCTTAAGATTTTTCACATTCTTTTGAGATAAGATACTCATTGTTGTCCAGTTTCCTGTACTGCTTCTAATTGCTTCAATTTCTCCATAATAAAGTAGTTAGAATGCCACCAGGAGACTTGATTATACCTGCTTGAGGTTAATGGTGTCTTCTGATGAAATATCTACTTATTCTAGAATCAATGGAAAGGGACAATATAAAACTATGGTTTGTACCTGTGTCAAAGTCAGACATAAAAATGAGAAAGAAAAGCAGTGCATGTAAAATTCCTTGGGACAACCTCCTTCCCATGCACGCGTGCGAGGTAGCACTAGGAAAAGACAACAAAGGCCACATTCATTCACACTCAGTCTCTAGCTGTCATGTATAATGCACCGAAACCACAGCTCCCTTTCCACATCCAGGCTTAACAAAACTTTCCATGGTTTACCCCTGACACTTCACATGCCCTGGTTCAATCCACTGACAGCACGTAGACCTTAGTATAACCATTTCAATACACCCTCTTCTGCTCTCTCAACCACACTCTTTTTATTACCACACGTCTCTTTTACCCTTTCATTACTTACTCAATCAAACCACCTCCCACCACATATTGTCCTCAAACATCTCATTTCCAATACATCTACCCTCCTCCGCACAACCCTATCTATAGCCCATGCCTCGCAACCATATAACATTGTTGGAACCACTATTCCTTCAAACATACCCAGTTTTGTTTTCCGAGATACTGTTCTCGCCTTCCACACATTCTTCAACGCTCCCAGAACCTTCACCCCCTCCCCCACCCTGTGACTCACTTCTGCTTCCATGGTTCCATCTGCTGCCACATCCATTCCCAGATATCTAAAACATTTCACTTCCTCCAGTTTTTCTCCATTCAAACTTACCTCCCAATTGACTTGTCCCTCAGCCCTACTGTACCTAATAACCTTGCTCTTATTCACATTTACTCTCAGCTATCTTCTTTCACACACTTTACCAAACTCAGTTACCAGCTTCTGCAGTTTCTCACCCGAATCAGCCACCAGCGCTGTATCATCAGCGAACAACTGACTCACTTCCCAAGCCCTCTCATCCACAACAGACTGCATACTTGCCCCTCTTTCCAAAACTCTTGCATTCACCTCTCTAACAACCCCATCCATAAACAAATTAAACAACCATGGAGACATCACGCACCCCTGCCGCAAACCGACATTCACTGAGAACCAATCACTTTCCTCTCTTCCTACTCGTACACATGCCTTACATCCTCGATAAAAACTTTTCAATGCTTCTAGCAACTTGCCTCCCACACCATATACTCTTAATACCTTCCACAGAGCATCTCTATCAACTCTATCATATGCCTTCTCCAGGTCCATAAATGCTACATACAAATCCATTTGTTTTTCTAAGTATTACTCACATACATTCTTCAAAGCAAACACCTGATCCACACATCCTCTACCACTTCTGAGACCACACTGCTCTTCCCCAATCTGATGCTCTGTACATGCCTTGACCCTCTCGATCAATACCCTCCCATATAATTTCCCAGGAATACTCAACAAACTTAAATCTCTGTAATTTGAACACTCACCTTTATCCCCTTTGCCTTTGTACAATGGCACTATGCATGCATTCCGCCGTTCCTCAGGCACTTCATCATGAGCCATACATGCATTGAATATCCTTACCAACCAGTCAACAACACAGCCACCCCCTTTTTTAATAAATTCCACTGCAATACCATCCAAACTTGCCGCCTTGCCGGCTTTCATCTTCCGCAAAGCTTTCACTGCCTCTTCTCTGTTTACCAAACCATTCTCCCTGACCCTTTCACTTCGCCCACCACCTTGACCAAAACACCCTATATCTGCCACTCTACCATCTAACACATTCAACAAACCTTCAAAATACTCACTCCATCTCCTTCTCACATCACCACTACTTGTTATTACCTCCCCATTAGCCCCCTTCACCAATATTCCCATTTGTTCTCTTATCATATGTACTTTTATTTACCTCCTTCCAAAACATCTTTTTATTCTCCCTAAAATTTAATGATAATCTCTCACCCCAACTCTCATTTGACCTCTTTTTCACCTCTTGCACATTACTCTTGACCTCCTGCCTCTTTCTTTTATACATCTCCCAGTCATTTGCACTATTTCCCTGCAAAAATCATCCAAATGCCTCCCTTTTCTCTTTCACTAATAATCTTTCTTCTTCATCCCACCACTCACTACCCTTTTTAATCTGCCCACCTCCCACATTTCTCATGCCACAAGCATCTTTTGCGCAAGCCATCACTGCTTCCCTAAATACGTTCCATTCCTCCCCCACTCCCCTTATGTCCTTTGCTCTCACCTTTTTCCATTCTGCACTCAGTCTCTCCTGGTACTTCCTCACACAAGTGTCCTTCCCCAGCTCACTTACTTTCACCCTCTCTTCACCCTAACATTTTCTCTTCTTTTCTGAAAACCTCTACAAACCTTCACCTTCGCCTCCACAAGATATATATGTATATATATATATATATATATATATATATATATATATATATATATATATATATATATATATATATATTTTTTTTTCCAAACTATTCGCCATTTCCTGCATTAGCGAGGTAGCGTTAAGAACAGAGGACTGGGCCTTTTTTGAATATCCTCACCTGGCCCCCTCTGTTCCTTCTTTTGGAAAAAAAAAAAAAAAAAAAGGAGAGGGGAGGATTTCCAGCCCCCCACTCCCTCCCCTTTTAGTCGCCTTCTACGACACGCAGGGAATACGTGGGAAGTATTCTTAATCCCCTATCCCCAGGGATAATATATATATATATATATTATATATATATTATACTTTGTCGCTGTCTCCCGCGTTTGCGAGGTAGCGCAAGGAAACAGACGAAAGAAATGGCCCAACCCCCCCCCCCATACACATGTATATACATACGTCCACACACGCAAATATACATATCTACACAGCTTTCCTTGGTTTACCCCAGACGCTTCACATGCCCCGATTCAATCCACTGACAGCACGTCAACCCCGGTATACCACACCGCTCCAATTCACTCTATTCCTTGCCCTCCTTTTACCCTCCTGCATGTTCAGGCCCCGATCACACAAAATCCTTTTCACTCCATCCTTCCACCTCCAATTTGGTCTCCCTCTTCTCCTTGTTCCCTCCACCTCCGACACATATATCTTCTTGGTCAATCTCTCCTCACTCATCCTCTCCATGTGCCCAAACCACTTCAAAACACCCTCTTCTGCTCTCTCAACCACGCTCTTTTTATTACCACACATCTCTCTTACCCTTACGTTACTCACTCGATCAAACCACCTCACACCACACATTGTCCTCAAACATCTCATTTCCAGCACATCCATCCTCCTGCGCACAACTCTATCCATAGCCCACGCCTCGCAACCATACAACATTGTTGGAACCACTATTCCTTCAAACATACCCATTTTTGCTTTCCGAGATAATGTTCTCGACTTCCACACATATATTTTTTTTTTTTTTTGCTTTGTCGCTGTCTCCCGCGTTTGCGAGGTAGCGCAAGGAAACAGACGAAAGAAATGGCCCAACCCACCCCCATACACATGTATATACATACGTCCACACACGCAAATATACATACCTACACAGCTTTCCATGGTTTACCCCAGACGCTTCACATGCCCTGATTCAATCCACTGACAGCACGTCAACCCCGGTATACCACATCGATCCAATTCACTTTATTCCTTGTCCTCCTTTCACCCTCCTGCATGTTCAGGCCCCGATCACACAAAATCTTTTTCACTCCATCTTTCCACCTCCAATTTGGTCTCCCACTTCTCCTCGTTCCCTCCACCTCCGACACATATATCCTCTTGGTCAATCTTTCCTCAATCATTCTCTCCATGTGCCCAAACCATTTCAAAACACCCTCTTCTGCTCTCTCAACCACGCTCTTTTTATTTCCACACATCTCTCTTACCCTTACGTTACTTACTCGATCAAACCACCTCACACCACACATTGTCCTCAAACATCTCATTCCCAGCACATCCATCCTCTTGTGCACAACTCTATCCATAGCCCACGCCTCGCAACCATACAACATTGTTGGAACCACTATTCCTTCAAACATACCCATTTTTGCTTTCCGAGATAATGTTCTCGACTTTCACACATTCTTCAAGGCCCCCAGGATTTTCGCCCCCTCCCCCACCCTTTGATCCACTTCCGCTTCCATGGTTCCATCAGCTGCCAGATCCACTCCCAGATATCTAAAACACTTTACTTCCTCCAGTTTTGCTCCATTTAAACTTACCTCCCAATTGACTTGACCCTCAACCCTACTGTACCTAATAACCTTGCTCTTATTCACATTTACTCTTAACTTTCTTCTTTCACACACTTTACCAAACTCAGTCACCAGCTTCTGCAGTTTCTTACATGAATCAGCCACCAGCACTGTATCATCAGCGAACAACAACTGACTCACTTCCCAAGCTCTCTCATCCCCAACAGACTTCATACTTGCCCCTCTTTCCAAAACTCGCATTTACCTCCCTAACAACCCCATCCATAAACAAATCAAACAACCATGGAGACATCACACATCCCTGCTGCAAACCTACATTCACTGAGAACCAATCACTTTTCTCTCTTCCTACACGTACACATGCCTTACATATATATATATATATATGTTTTTTTTTTTTTTTTTTTTTTTTTTTTATACCTTGTCGCTGTCTCCCGCGTCTGCGAGGTAGCGCAAGGAAACAGACGAAAGAAATGGCCCAACCCCCCCCCCCATACACATGTACATACACACGTCCACACACGCAAATATACATACCTACACAGCTTTCCATGGTTTACCCCGGACGCTTCACATGCCTTGATTCAATCCACTGACAGCACGTCAACCCCTGTATACCACATCGCTCCAATTCACTCTATTTCTTGCCCTCCTTTCACCCTCCTGCATGTTCAGGCCCCGATCACACAAAATCCTTTTCACTCCATATATATATATATATATTTTTTAGCTTTGTCGCTGTCTCCCGCGTTTGCGAGGTAGCGCAAGGAAACAGACGAAAGAAATGGCCCAACCCACCCCCATACACATGTATATACATACGTCCACACACGCAAATATACATACCTACACAGCTTTCTATGGTTTACCCCAGACGCTTCACATGCCCTGATTCAATCCACTGACAGCACATCAACCCCGGTATACCACATCAATCCAATTCACTCTTTTCCTTGCCCTCCTTTCACCCTCCTGCATGTTCAGGCCCCGATCACACAAAATCTTTTTCACTCCATCTTTCCACCTCCAATTTGGTCTCCCACTTCTCCTCGTTCCCTCCACCTCCGACACATATATCCTCTTGGTCAATCTTTCCTCACTCATTTTCTCCATGTGCCCAAACCATTTCAAAACACCCTCTTCTGCTCTCTCAACCATGCTCTTTTTATTTCCACACATCTCTCTTACCCTTACATTACTTACTCGATCAAACCACCTCACACCACACATTGTCTTCAAACATCTCATTTCCAGCACATCCATCCTCCTGTGCACAACTCTATCCATAGCCCACGCCTCGCAACCATACAACATTGTTGGAACCACTATTAATTTTAACATACCCATTTTTGCTTTCCGAGATAATGTTCTCAACTTCCACACATTCTTCAACTCTCCCAGAATTTTCGCCCCCTTCCCCACCTTATGATTCACTTCCACTTCCATGGTTCCATCCACTGCCTAATCCACTCCCAGATATCTAAAACACTTCACTTCCTCCAGTTTTTCTTCATTCAAACTTACCTCCCAATTGACTTGACCCTCAACCCTACTGTACCTAATAACCTTGCTCTTATTCACATTTACATATATATAATTTTTTTTCATACATATTATCCATTTCCCACATTAGCAAGGTAGCGTCAAGAATAGAGGACTGAGCCTTAGAGGGAATATCCTTCTCTTTTCCTTCTTTTGGAAAATTAAAAAACTGGAGGGGAGGATTTCCAGCCTCCCACTCCCTCCCCTCTTAGTCACCTTCTACAACATGCAGGGAATACATGGGAAGTATTCTTTCTGTCCTATCCCTAGGGATAAATAATAATGTATATTTACATATATATTTTTCATGCTTGTTTATTGTTTCCCACGTTAGCAAGACAGAGCCAGGAACAGAGGAAAAAAGGTTACATCAATCTCATCTTCACATACTCTATTTCCGTGGCACTTTAGATACACCAGCAGCATTGGAACTAGCTGGCCATCTTCCAGACATAATGGGTAAAAAACAGTCACAATAATATAAAAAAATCAGCAAATTGCAAGAATGTGTGCACAGTGTAAGCCTGGCAAAATTTGAACTGTACTAAAAGAGGAGGGCACTCAAGCCAACTGGATGTGAGTGTATGTGTGTACTATGCTCTGACTGACCAAGTGAGACACAAAGAAAGCTACTCTCAGTGTATTGTGAATGTTTGGACTTGTGACTTTTGACTTCTCTTGTAGATTTTCATCATTTTTCTAGTATAACTAGAGCTCCAAGATGCAAGCAAAAGTGTTATAATGATACTGTGCTATGAGGGGTAGCACTAACTGAGGTGTAGTGTAGACACCTCACAACGTAAGTCATGCTTGATAGAAAAGGCACTAGGGGAAGCAAGCAATAGGTTGTTGGTTTCTAACTCCTAGTGTCTACTGAGAAGACTTATTAGATGGTCACTCAACTAACCAATTTCTTGGCTTTGACAATGCCATAGGTTATACACAGCAACTACCCTAAGAAGTACTTCTGTCCTTACGAAGGAGTGTTAAAAGTGGTGCACACGGTAAACATATGCCCTCTGTATCAAGAATGTTTGTTTTGCTTTTTCTCTTTAAAACTAAGTTACTGTACTAGACTCAATATCTTTCTATACATTAGACACATTCTTTTTGTTTTTACTTCTTTTCTTGATATTCTTCTTACCCTCTCTAATTTAGACCATTCCATTTTTACCTCTTTTCTTGATATTTTTCACTAGTTAAGACTATTCCGTTTTTCTTTTCTACTGCTTTTTTGATACAAGACTTGGCCTTGATGGATTCTGTACATGCCTGGAGCCTTAAAAATTGTGTTGAATGATTCTTGTGGTTCTCTCAGCTCATGCATTACTACTGAAATAACAATCTATTACTATGACTGAAGAGCACTTTATATGATTAACAATGGAAACTAGCTAAAGTTAATCATGAACCAGTATTTCCTGAAAAGAGCTGACCTGATAGGTTCAGTAATCCCTGTCCCTTCCTTGCCAAGTCCTCCTCCAGTCCATCCCATCATCTTTAACAGTTTGCTGCCCATGGAGGTGTCTTCTATAGGTTTGTCCAAGGAAGTTCCTGGTCTTGATGAAGGTGACTGATCTGATTTTGTACCATCTGAAACCTCACCTACAGATACTTCTTCTTCAGCCGTGTGAGGTTTCAAGACCTATGAACAATCAATTTTCAGAAGCCATACCAAAATGTTAATATTATATTTTAGCTAGCTAATCTTTTACATCATTCTATGCTTAATGCATTCAGACCATTGGAAAATCCTTGAACACCTGAATTTTTACATAATGCACACTCAGTCACAATCACTCACACTCATCAAATTACTCCTTCACTCTATCCTTCAGTTTAACATTTGATCATCTATTTTCATATATACCCCATGGCAAACACAAAATCAATGGATCAGTAGGTGCCACAAAATAATGCTGATGCCTTAAAGAAGTGACAGCAGAGTGATAAATACCACCATTTAAAGGTCATAGTTTTCCTAGTGAAATATGTACGAAAGAATACTTCCCACATATTCCCCATGTGTCGTAGAAGGCGACAAAAGGGGGCAGGAAACCCTCCCCTTCTTGTATTTCAATTTCTAAAAGGGAAAACAGAGGAAGGAGTCAAGCAGGAAGTGATCCTCCTCATTGAAGGCTCAGACTGGGGTGTCTGAATGTGTGTGGATGTAACCAAGATGAGAAGAAAGGAGAGATAGGTAGTATGTTTGAGGAAAAAACCTGGATGTTCTAGATCCGAGTGAAACAAAGCTCAAGGGGTAAAGGAAAAGAATGGTTTGGAAAAGTCTTGGGGATAAAGTCAGGAGTTGGTGAGAGGACATGATCTAAGCAAGGAGTAGCACTACTCCTGAAGCAGGAGTTGAAGAAGTGTGTGATAGAGTTTAAGTAAATTCAAGATTGATGTGGGTAAAACTGAAAGTGTATGGAAAGCAATGGATGATTATTGGTGCTTATGCACCTGTTCATGAGAAGAAAGACCATGAGAGGCAAGTGTTTTGGGAGCAGCTGTGCGAGTGTGTCAGCAGCTTTGATGCACGAAAATGGGCATTAGTGATGGGTGATTTAAATGCGAAGGTGGGTAATGTGGCAGTTGAGGGTATGATTGGTGTACATTGGGTAATCAGTATTGTGAATGGAAGTGGTGTAAAGCTTGTGGATGTGTGTGGAGAAAAAAAACTGGTGATTGGGAACACCTGGTTTAAAAAGAGATTTACACAAGTATACGTGTATGAGGAGGAAAGATGGTCAAAAGGCATTATTGGATTGCGTGTTAATTGATAGGCACGTAAAAGAATGGCTTTTGGATGTTAATGTGCTGAGAGGGGCAGTTGGAGGGATGTCTTATCACTATCTTGTGGCATTGAAGGTAAAGATTTGTAGAGGTTTTCAAAAAAGAAGCGAGAAAGTTGGGGAGGAGAGAGTGGGGAGAGTAAGTGAGCTTGGAAAGGACACCTGTGTGAGGAAGTACCAAGTGACACTGAGTGTAAAATGACAAAAGGTGAGAGCAAATGATATGAAGGGAGTGGGTGAGAAATGGGATGTATTTAGGGAAGCAGTGATGGCATGTGCAAAAGATGCATGTGGCAAGAGAAAGTTGGGAGGTGGGCAGATTAGAAAGGGTAGTGAGTGGTGGGATGAAGAAGTAAAGTTGCTAGTGAAAGAGAAAAGAGAAGCATTTGGATGATACTTACAAGGAAGAAGTGCAAATGACTGGGAGATATATAAAAGAAAGTGGCAGGAGGTCAAGAAGAAGGTGCAAGGGTTGAAAAAGAGGGTATAAAAGAAAGTGGCAGGAGGTCATGAGGAAGGTGCAAGGGGTGAAAAAGAGGGCAAATGAGAGCTGGGGTAAGAGACTTATCATTACACTTTAGGGAGGGGAGAATAAAAAGGTGCTTTGGAAAGAGGTAAATAATGTGCTTAAGACAAGAGAACAAATGGGAACATCGATTAAGGAGGCAAGGGGGGAAGAAAGAACAGGTAGTGATGAAGTGAGAAAAGATGAGAAAATTTTGAAGGTTTGCTGAATGTTTGATAACAGGGAGGTAGATCTATAAGGTGTTTTGGTTGGGGTGGTGTGTGAAGTGAAAAGGTTAGAGAGAATGGTTTGGTTAAGAGAGAAGAGGTAGTGAAAGCTTTGCGGAAGATGAAATCCAGCAAGGCTGCAGGTTTAGATGGTACTGCAGTAGAATTTATCAAGAAAGGGGGTGACAGTGTTGTTGATTGGTTAGTAAGGATATTCACTGTATGTATGGATCATGGTCAAATGCCTGAGGATTGGCAGAATGCATGCATAGTGCCACTGTACAAAGGCAAAGGAGATAAAGGCGGATGTTCAAACTAAAGAGGCATAAGTTTGTTGAGTATTCCTGGGAAATTATATGGGAAAGTACTGATTAAGAGGGTAAAGGCATGTACAGAGCATCAGATTGGATTGGGGAGGAGCAGTGTGGTTTCAGAAGTGGCAAAGGATGTGTGGATCAGGTGTTTGCTTTGAAGAATGTGTGTGAGAAATACTTAGGAAAACAGATGGATTTGTATGTAGCATTTACGGATCTGAAGAATGCATATGATAGGGTTGACAGAGATGCTTTTTGGAAGGTATTAAGAGTACATGGTGCGGGAGGTAAGCTGGTAGAAGCAGGGAAAAGTTCTTACCAAGGATGTAAGGCATGTGTACAAGTAGGAAGAGAGGAAAGTGATTGGTTTCCAGTGGTCAGTCTGCAGTAAAGGTGTGTGATGTGCCCATAGTTGTTATTTCTTTTTATGGATGGGGTGGTTCAGGAGGTAAATGCAAGTGTTTTGGAGAGAGACGAGTATGCAGTCTGTTGAGGATGAGAAAGGCCTGAGAAAAGAGTCAGTTGTTTGCCAATAATAATCTCTGGCAGCTGATTCCAGTGAGAAACTGCAGAAGCTGGTGACTGAGTTTGGAAAAGTATGTGAAAGGAGAAAGTCGAGAGTACATATGAATAAGAGCAAGGTTATTATGTTCAGTAGGGTTGAGGAAAATTTAATTGGGATGTAAGTTTGAATGGAGAAAAATTGGAGGAAGTGAAGTGTTTTAGATATATGGGAGAGGACTTATCAACAAATGGAACCATGGAAGCGGATGTGAGTCACAGGGTGGGGGAGGGGGCGAAGGTTCTGGGAGCAATGAAGAATGCATGGAAGGAGAGTACATTATCTCCGAGAGCAAAAACAGGTATGTCTGAAGGAATCATAGTTCCAACAATGTTATATGGTTGTGAGCCATAGGCATGGGCAAGAAATAAGATGCAGGAATGTATGTGTGAGAGGAACTTAGAAGTCAACATTATACCTAATCTTAGGATGAAGCTTTACCTTGAGAGAACAGGAAAGGAGACAAACTGTTGCTGACAATTATTATAACTGCAAGCTCTTCACACCCAATTTAATTAAGCCTAAACAAGTGTATGCTTCTAAAGTTGTCACACCCAAAGAAGCATAAAAAACTAACAGAGAAATCCCAAAGGATGGCAAAAAAAGATTGTAATAGTATCAAGAGAGCTTAGTTACAGAAAGAGGTTAAAGGCCATGCATTTGTCCACCAAGGAGGAAAGAAGAGCGAAGGTGACTTGATCATAACCTTTAAGTTTTTATACCAGTTTAATGATGTCAACAGCAAGGAATTCTATGAAAGAAGTAAAGATAAAACAGCCAGAGGAAATATCATGAAATTAAGTTAGAAACTTGTTAAAAAAGATAAACCTCCCTTCCCATACTATAAAATGGATAATTACTCCACCTCAGGAAGTGAAACACGTGGTATCACACCACATGTTGTGATCTGCATTTAACGTGTTACTATGATACAAATGCATACGTGCAAGGCTTACAGTTTAGCATCCCTAATACAAAAATCCTAAATCCGAAACGTTCCAAAATTTGATACTTTTTGAGCCGCAACATGACGTTACAACTGGAAAATTCCACACCTAAACACATAATTTTTTCATGTGTTTAATGTATTTCATATTTTTTAATGTTAAATACTTATGTGTGAATAAGTGTAAGAAAATGACTGCTTATCAGTAGCATATAATTCAGTCAGGAATGAGGGTAATGCCAAACAACCACATTTTGTCCACATGGGCAGATGAGGTTGTGACACCTTATCTTTCTGATGGATCAGTGTTACACAAACTTTGTTTCATGTGCAAAGGTATTGTAGAAATTACCTTCAGGCTGTGTGTATAAGATGTATATGAAACATAAATGGATTTTGTGTTAAGACTTGTGTCCCATGCCCAATATATCTCATTATGTATATGTAAATATTCCAAAATCCAAAAAAAAAAAAAAAAAAAATATGAAACACTTCAGGTCCCAGGCATTTTGGATAAGGGATGCTCAAATTGAATCGACTGAAGCAAGGCAACAAGCTCTCCTTACTGTTCTGCCCAACAAAACCAGACAGTTTCATAAGAGCAATAACCATACATCTGACCAGCTATGTCTAACTTCCACATATTTGTGTGGAATATGACAACTCATTAAGATCCATATTGTTCCCTATAAGAGTTCCAACAAACATTCATTAAATCAACATCATGACATAACACTGAAAAATAGTAACACTAATTTTTTTTTTTTCATACTATTCGCCATTTCCCGCAATAGCGAGGTAGCATTAAGAACAGAGGACTGGGCCTTTGAGGGAATATCCTCACCTGGCGCTCTTCTCTGTTCCTTCTTTTGGAAAATTAAAAAAAAAACGAGAGGGGAGGATTTCCAGCCCCCCGCTCCCTTCCCTTTTAGTCGCCTTCTACGACACGCAGGGAATACGTGGGAAGTATTCTTTCTCCCCTATCCCCAGGTAACACTAATATCTGCCTAAATATGAAGAAACATATTCTGTTGCACTGATAATGATTAATAAAAAGAAACTTTACATCTTAAAATAAAAGAACATCTCATATACTACAATATTAGAAAGCAAGTACAGTCAAGAGCATTACCTTCAGTGTGTAACAACGTTGAGAAAGGATCTCCAAAACTTTGTTTGATGCTGCCTCCCTAGACAGTTTCTTAGTTTCTCCTCTGCCTGTTGCCATATTCACTCCATTGAGAGTCACAGTACACTCCCTTTGGAAACAAAAAGAAAGGCACCTTTAATTTTTCAAAGCTTTTTTAACAGTTTAGTGGCAGTATGCATGAGAGAAAGGGATGACCTATGAAATACACCAGCCAGATTTGAAAAAGAAGGAATTAAGATTTAAAAGAAAGGAAATTAAAGTTTATAACATAAGAAAACATTTCTGGCAGATGCTGTTTACAAATGACATAGACAACCTGGGAATAACCATATTCTCTGCTCTATCCTGTAAACCCCACATAATGAATATTAGAATTATTGCTTCCCAAAAGCTGGAGGGGTTGTATAGGCACCAAAGTGCATACATAACACCCTTCGGTAGATAAAGTTTATGGGGAAAGAGTGACTGCAAGGATGGTTATTTTTTCCCCATGACAGCTCAGGCACCTAAAAGTGAATGTGGTAACTGATGAAACCATGGTGGCAGAAATGGGTCATAAAGCAGGGAAGGAACTTGGATCCATTAAAGAACACATGAAAAGCAAGATGGGTATCTTTGAAGGTATAGTAGTCTGAAAAGTGATGTATAGATGTAGGAAGTGCAGTCTGATGGAGGGAGCTGACTAGGGTGCACTAAAATGGTGTGAATATAAGGAACAGATGAGATGAGAGGATAACATATCAGTAGAGAGAAGAAGGAAGGGAAGACCAAGTAGAAAAAAAGAAGGATGGCGTGAAAAAGGCTTTGGGAATGAAACGTGCATGGAATACAACGAACTACATTAACATGGTATACATTGGGTGGTGTGCTGTCAGTAAGCTGAACCAGAGAGTATGAGGTAGTCAAGGTTAACCATAAGAAGTCTGTGAGGACTGTCTGTTAATAGTAAGCTGTGGTTTCACTATATACAAGAAAATTGGAGAGTGGATGCGTGCAAGTTATATCAATGTTTATTCATTTTTGACGCTAACTCAATTAAACAGCCATTGTGACATAACACACCCTTGCCACAGACAAACCTTCACTTGGAACCATTCAATCTCCTCTCTTCCTACTCGTACACATGACTTACACCATTAATAAAAACTTGTCACTACTTCTAGCAGCTTTCCTCCCACACCATATATTTTCAAAACCTTCCACCAGGCATCTCTGTCAAACCAATCAAATGCTTTCTCTAGATCTATAAATGCTACATATGAAACCTTCTGTTCCTCTAAGTATTTGTAACACACATTCTTTTAAGCAAACACCTGATCCAAATATCCTCAACCAGTCCTGAACCAACACTGTTCCTCCCCAGTCTGATGTTCTGTACATGCCCTCACCCCTCTCTACCATACAACTTACCAGGTACACTCAACAAACCTATACCCCTGTAGTTTGAATGCTTACATTTATGCAATGGCACTATATGTGCGCTCCAACAATCCTAACTAACTAATCAAAGACACAGTGATTCCCTTTCTTCAAAAATTCAACTGCAATACCATCCACTTCAGCCATCTTGCCACAATTTATCTTAAGTTATGCTTTCACTACCTCTCCTTCCTTCACCAATTAACTCTCCGTAACTCTATCACTTAGCATATCATCCCAACCAAAATACCCTACATCTGCCACCCTATCATCAAACACATTTAAGTCTTTTAAAACACTCATTCCAATTCCTCCACACTTCATCACTATCTGTTACCACTTCCCCATTTGCCCCCTTCCCCAATGTTTCCATTTGCTCTCTTGTTCTTCACACACTATTAATCTCTTAAAACATCTTATTCTCCCAGAAGCTTACTTTTACTTGCTCATCCCAGCTCTTACTTGCCCTTTCTCAACCCCTATGCCGCTCTCTTTACCTCCTGCTGCTTTCTCTTAAACATCTCCCGCTCACTTGCCCTCCTTCCCTGTAGGTATTGTCCACATACCTCTCTTTTCTCTTTCATTTGTCATTCTACCACTCACTAACCTTTCTAATCTGCCCACCTCTCACCTTATGCATGCCATATGCATCGCTCACATATGCCAGCGCTGCTTCCCTAAATACCCCCTATTCCCCACCCACTCCAGTTACACTTACTTTCACCTTTAGCCATTTCACAATCAATCTCTCCCATTATTTCTCCAAAAAGATCCCTTTTCCAAACTCACTCGCTCTCACCACTCTCTTCTCACCCATGATGTCTCCTCTTTTTTAAGACAAATCAAATAGATAGAAATATAGTTTTAACTCTTTTTTGGTATAAGAATGAATGAATAAATTTATGTTCTAATAAGTGTGTAATGAAGCACCCTTACATGCAAAGATACAATCTAGAGTATATGTGAGCCTGAAAATTATGCATGCAGATAGAGAGTGTATGAATTGACAATAGAACAAAAGTCTTTTGTGTAGTGGAGTAAGAACAAATATAATTGGTGTAGTGGGGTAAAAAGGTTTTAGGATGGTTACAGAAACTAACATTAACACTTACGCCCCCTTTTGGGTCCAGTCGAAGGCAACAGGTATCTGTGAAAAAACTGAAGACTCGCTTAATATTGAAAATGCAGTACGATATGCATGGTATTCTCGTTGGACAATAACAAACTCTGATAGTGGATCACTGTCATCCCAAACTGCTGGACTGTTATTTACTGTCACAGGCCTGTAAAATGAAAAATGAATTATCCATGGATTAAAATACATCAAAATGCAATTATACATAATTTTTTTCATAACAATTTACTCTTACGTTATTTGCGGAGAAGATGAACCACTGGTGGTATTCCCTGTTCCTGATCGACCATTTCCAATTCCAATTCTTCTGCTAGTGGGATTAATGGCAGATTCATCCTCTCTGTTGTCTGAAGTAACAGCTTTCTTGGTATTTGGCATCGGAGCTTTCTTGTATTTTTCAACTCCAAACTGTTTTTCACTTACAACACTCGGGAGATTTGGTTTAGTTTTGATTGCCTTGGAATCCTGGTTCCCTATGGTAGCAGTTTCATTATCAGCTTCTTCAGTTCCTGATGCTTTAACAAACCTCATTGGTTTCTTCTTTAGTGGCTTGTTTTGCTGCTGTTGTTCTTCATTCTTCCTTTTCGCAATTGTTCCTGTAAATAGCAAGAAGTTATTAAGAACAGTAGGATTATTGATATCAGTAAAGTAATCAAGTTGGATATCCGATGAGAAAAGTAGCTTTTGAAATTTGAAAAACTCTTTTCAAAGGTGGGGTCCCAAAAGCATGAGAGAACCTCTTGAAAAATCAGCATTAGGACCTTCTAAATCCCATTCTTTCTAGTGGAGAAACATTGGCTTTCTCCACCCATCACTATCCTCCTAATCAGGTATTGGCAGCTCACTCATTCTGAGCCCACTTTCAGTCAATAAGAGATGGCCACATTATCGATGCACTCACCCCTAACCACTCACAGCTTAGAATTCAAAGACTGCAGACTTCAACCCAAAAACAGTCACAGTTGGTACAAAGAAAGGATTTTTGAAAAAAGAAGAGAAGGAAGGTAAACCCAAGCTTGAAACAATATAAAGAATTTCTTAATCCATGCAGAGATATTCCTCGCCAATCCGGTTTCAAGGTTCCATGGTGCACAGATAAATGTTCCCCTCACTAATCAATGGAAAAGTCCAAAAGTCTTATAAAGGATTTAAATGGCAATAAGGCATGAAGCGATCGAGAAAGTGTCTTTTAAGAGCTGATGACAATAGGGCTATTTCTAAGTCATACAGTTTCATTCCTGGGAAACAAAAATTGTCAGGATTCTTTTCTTATTCCTGATAGCAATTTCCTACATTAGGAAGGTAGCACCAAGAACAGACAAAGAAAGGTGCATTTGCTCACAATTGTACCAAAACCACAGTTCCCAGTCCACAACCAGGCACCAGAACCTTTCCATGGTTTAACCTGGACACTTCATATGCCCCGGTGCACTCTGCTGACAGCATATCAATCCCTATATACCACATAATCCTTATTCATTCTATTCTGAACACATGCACCGTCCTGCATGTTCAGGTCATAGTCACTCAAACCCTTTTCACTCTATCCTTCTATCTCCAATTTCATCTTCCCTTTCTCCTTGTTCCCTTCTTTTCTGACACATATATCATTTTAGTCAACCTCCCCTTACTGTCTCTCATCATTTTAGTCAACCTCCCCTTACTGTCTCTCTCCATTTGTCCAAAACATTTCAGTACATCCTCTTCAGCTCTCAACCACACTTTTTATTACTACCCTTCTCTCTTACCTCCTTTACTACTTACTCAATTAAATCACCTCACACCACGTATTGTCCTCAAACATTTCATTTCTAACACATCCACCTTCCTCTGCACATCCTCATCTATAGCCCATGCCTCAGATACTTATAATATTGTTGGGACTACTATACCTTCAAATATAACAATTTTCACACATTCTTCTGTGTTCCCATAACCTTTGCTCTCCCACCAACCATATGACTCACCTCCACTTCCACGAAAATGTCTAGGACTTTACAAAGCACCCATTTTGCAAGCAGTGGAGAAGCACCTGGTATCCTTGTGAAGAAAGTCTGTATTAGTTTATCCCAAACAGAAACCACTGGATTAACTGTTTCAATGTGCACTGGATTTTTTCTTACTCCTTCAGTGTGCAAAAACAGCTTTTTTTTATAAAAAGGGCACAAAAATACAAAGTACCTTTTTTCTTATGAGATAACCATTCCAAATTTAGGGGAAAAACAAATATTTACCAGATAGGCCAATCCCAATTTTGCAAGATGATGTCATAAAATTTTTATAAATATTTCTTGATATGATTTTCACTGTACAGTTGCAGGACTCCTTTCACAAAGAGGTCTGATTGTGTCTGTCTAGGGTTAAAAGTGACAAAAGACTTCTGTTGAGATGCAGACATTCTGCCTGAGTGAGCCATTGTTCCAATCTTTTAATGTTGTGCTGCATGACTTGTGGTACAGTGGTGTCAGGGTGTTGGGATGTGATTGTGAGGTTAATGCATATGAAAGAACCTTCATGATGAGGTTTGCCTTTGGTAATGGGAGTTTGTGTAGGAAGAGATGAGTTTTGAAAGAAGGGATTTCATTAAAATGGGTCAGGAGTGCTTCATGAGTGGAGGCTGGACTGGTGTGATCGAGTGAATTTTCTATAACGGGCACCAAAGTTAGTTGCCATGGACCCTGTGATTCAGTGTGTTGAGGAAGGAGTGCCAGCGTTCAGCTTGTCTTTCAGTGATTAAGTTAGTGATGGTGTTCTTTTGAGTTTGGATTTGTTTTCCGATTTCTATTAATGGTGAGTGGTTGTGTCTGAGGTAGTTTCTTTGCTTGATGAGGTATGAAAGTTGCAAGAAATTTAGATTATTTTTCTTTCTTTGTCCTTGTGGTGTGCCATTTGCTGGCTTGGTTGGACATGCTAATGTTCTGTGAGATTATATGATCTTAGGATGAGGAATCATCTATACTGAAGTTATGAAGCTTTGTTTCTATGTACTATGTGCAAAGCTGGCCAGTCTGCTTTCCTGTAGATTTTGTAATTATTTTTTGGTTTCTTTGTTGACTGAGTGGGCTAGATAGTGTTATCAGGGTATGCAAGTGGTCAAAATGTGATATCAGACATGGTAGGCTGCTCTTGGTATTGGTTTGGGAGTCTGGTTGGTCAGCTACATAGGTGGGGGACATTGAGAGGCTGCAATTGATTCATGAGTAGTTCACATTGAGAAACATGGATGTGCATGTTTAGCCAAGTGGAATGGTGGTAATCAAAATCACTGCAGAGGTAGGTGTTGGGTATGCTAGTGTGATTCTGCAGTTGGGTTGCATATTTGGTGAGGGCGTGTATAGGGGAGGGTATATAGATGATGATTATGCCATTGGAACTGTGAAGCAATATTCTTATGGAATACATTTCTAGGTTGTTTTTGCTCTGTAAGCTGTTTCGTAGTGTCGGTGGTGTTGAAGAAAGGTATGGTTTGCTGGATAAGTCTTATAAGTCCTTCTTGTCTTTGTCTTTCATATCTTACAGTTGTGTAGTTGTAGAGAGGTACCCAATTTATTGACCAACCCCCCTAGGGAGGATGAACAGCTGGGTTGACAGTGGATCAGCTGCCACAGCCAGGATTCAAACCTATGCAGGGTTGACTACAGGTAGCCCATGAAATGTGACATGATCAGCAACACTGACGACTACATCAGAATATATTCATGTACATAATATTACAAGAATTTGCATTGTATAATCAGCAAAGGGGGAAGGAACTAATGAGTGCTGATGTCTGCAGCACAGTCTGGTTTGACTAACAACAGCACAACCACATTTTCCCTTTTCATTTCTTTCATGGGACTGGCTGATTAGTACTTGTCAATAACTATAAATGCAATAAAATATATATGGAGACATCATTACAAAAGTTCATTCATCACATGGTTGAGATGTTCATTCATTACATGTTTGAGATGCATCCTGAAGAAACATCTGAATGTCATATATGTTTTCTTATGTGTTTGTATAGAAATAAACCATAGACCTATACAAATATAGTTTCCTTGAAATTGGTTTCCAACAGCCTGGAAGAGGAAATTATGTCAGAAGATACATGAGTTAACTTGGATTCATTTTCAGTGACTGGAAAAAAGTTTTCCAAGAACAAAATTAATTTTCTGTATATTGGAGATTTCCCTCTATTGGAGGTTCTATCTAAGGGGAAGTTATCTTGAAAATATATTTCAGTAAGTGTACAAGGTTTACAAATAGTTTCATATTTGGTTGTCAAAAGTTTAACGACTCTCTTATTCATGAGGCTAGCCAGCCAGGCACACATGAATATGGCAGCTAGGACCTTGTATTTCTTTCACTTTCTGCCAGAGGTCTGACAGTGCCTCCAAGGCATCTGAGAAATGTGAATTTCATTTCACGATGGTGCACTTAAAATATGCTGTATAGAGGTAGTCCCCTATTAATACTGGGGATATATTCCTGGAAATCACAACTTAATGGAAATACTTGATAGTGGAACACAATTTAACCATAAGATTCAATCAGACAAAGGGGGGTTGCTTTCCTGTGGAGGTAAAATGCCCTAAAACATACAATATGATGCAAGCAATCTGTCTGAAAAAAAGATTACTTACTTAAAATACCACACAGTAGTATAGTAATGCTGTAAAAACACTGTATACATGAAGTTGCTCTGTATCTGGTTTGGTAGGTGGAGATTCTGGTCATAACAACACACATCATTATCAGCATTTGAATGCCAAAATATGACTAACTTTATGACTCCATATGATACTCTTCTTGCTTTTCTTATTCCAAGAAGTACAAGACTCACTGGATGACTTTCTAAAAGTGTGTTATAAAACAACTTACAACATGACCATTCAAGGTTATACTCACCCCATAACATATGCGAGTCAGCAAGTCTGCCACAGGAATACAATCAGTTGCTACTGAACAATCATTCATCAGAGCAGTCATTTACTATTTCCATAAACTCTACTATTTTCAAAATGTTTTTCATTCTATTTTTGGGGGTTTATTTATATTACTACTTTCTTCATGAACAATACCCACAATGTTTATGTCTTAGTGGCACTGCCAATTGCCAGCATATTATTGCTCTGGCAAATGATATTTTTCCACATGCACCATATACAGACAACAGCTGTTAGTAGGACATCAGGAAGCAGAGGCCAAATGTAAATATACAGTGTACCAAATTTTTTCTATACATGTATGCTATTTCCCTCATTAATGCCAAGAACAGATGAAGAAAATGACCTCATTCACTCTAAACCACTCTCTAGCTGTCAGGTATAATACAACAAAGCCAGAGCCCCTATCCTAAATTAAGCCCCAAAGACCTTTCTAGAGTTCCCCTAACCACTTCTTATGTCCTGGTTCAGCCTACTAACAGCACATCATACCCTATTTATCACACACTCCAATTCGCTCTATCCCTCCCAAACCTTGTATCCTTCTACATGTTCAGGCCCTGAACCTTCTAAGCATTTTTCACTTCATCTTCCACCTATTTTGCCCCCCCCCCCCCACTTTACTTATTCCCTCCACTTCTTACATATAAACCCTCTTAGCCATCCCTTCCTTATTCATCCAAAACTTTTCAGCACACCCACTTCATTTCTCTCAGACATACTTCTCTTACTACCACACCTTTCACCCAACCCTTTCTCAATCAATCAACCCTTCACTCACCATATATTGTCCTAATACATTTCATTTCTAATACTCTCACCCTATTATTTACATTTTTGTCTAAGTCCCACACCTCACATCCATACAGCAATGACAGGACTATAATATTACCAACATGTTTCGACACATTCCTCAATGCACCCAAGGCCTTTGCACCATCACCCACACTATGGTTGACTTCAGCCCCCACTGCTCCATTCACTGCCATAGATATGGCCAGGTATCAAAAATATTCAACTTCCTCCAAATTATTCACATATTCTCTCAACTTTATCTTTCATACACTCTCCCAAACTCAGAGCACCAGCTTCTGTAGTCTCTCACATGGATCTGCCACCAGCGCTTTGTTATCAGCAAACATCAAATGACTTCCCAGGCTCCTCCACCCCAAGATCCTCCCTAATCACACCATCCATTACAGATTAAAAACTCATGGTGATATAACTTTGCTGCAGCCCTACCTTCACATGGAGCTACTCACCCTCCTCTCTACCTAATTACACATATGTACTCTCCTTGATTCCACAAAATATCTCCACTGGCCCCATCATATTTCTCTGAATCCATAAATGCCACATAAAATCCTTCTATATTTCTTACACACATTCTTTAGAGCAAACAACTGATCCTCACATCCCCTAATACTCCTGAAACCACATCCTTCCTCCCCAGTCAAATGCTTTGTGCATGCCACCACTCTCTTAATGACCACTCTTTCATACAACTTACCAGATACACTCAGCAAACTTATGCTTCAGTAATTTGAGCATTTACCTTTGTCCCCTTGTCATTATACAATGACGCTATACATGCATTCCACTAATTCTCAGGCACCTCTGCATGATCCATGAAACCCTCAAACTGATATTCCTATCTGATCAATTAACAGCACAATCACTTCCTTTCTTAAAAAATTGAAATACCATCTACTCCAACTGCTCTGCCTTGTTTCACTTTCTGCAAGGCTTCCATCACCTCTTCTCCTTTCATCAAACGACTTGCCATGACTCACTTCCCATACCTCCCTGACCCAAACAACTACATTTACCACCCTATCATCAGACACATTCAACGATCTTTCAAAGTACTCACTCTGCTTTGATAAAATGTGTACCTGGAGTAAGCTAGTAGGTATGTCAGTGTGTGTGTGTGTGTATACATACATACATAAGACTTGGTACATGCATACATACAAGGTTGAGAGACAGGGCAAAACAGGTGTAAAACTATCACCTCATAGAACAGAAATAGTGATCACCTCATTTCTGCCACTTATTACTTCCCCATGTGCCCACTTCACCACTGTTCCCATTTGCTCTCTTGTTTTTCTCTGTTAATCTCCTTCCTTCTCCCTAAAGTTTGATGATGCTCACCCCAACTCCCATTTGCCCTTTTTAGCTCCTTCACCTTCCTCTTACCCTCCTGCTACCTTCTTTTATAGGTCTCCTACTTGCACTCCTTCCCTGAATTAATATCCATATATCTCTTTTTTCTTTTTCAAGTACAGCTTCCCTAAACACCTCCCATCCTTCATTCACTTTTGCATTTGTCATTCTACACCCTACTTCTCCTGGTGCCTCTTCACATAAGCCTCTTTACCAAGCTCACTTTCACAACCACCTTTTCATCAATATCATTTCCTCTATTTTGAAAGCCTTTATGAGGCTTTAACCTCAGCTCCACCAAACAATGATCAGACATCCCGCCAGCGGCCCCTTTCAGCATATTCACACCTGAGTCTCTTTCTGGCATGCCATAATCCAATAATGCTCTCTAAGCATCTTTCCTGCTATACCTTACCTTACGGTACCTTCCTGCTTCTTACTAGGTTTTAATTAACAAACCCCTCCTTTTAGACTACATATTCCCATTCACCAGTCTTTTTGAGCACACAAGTCCACAAGCTGTTCGTCATTTCCATTCACATCACTCTATGACCCATGTCCCTCATCTGCCTCATTACACTTTCACTTTCAAATCAACCATCACCCATACCAAATTTCTCGCATCAGATCATTGACACACTCACTCAGCCCCTTTAAAACACTCTCCTCCCATTATCAGACTTATGGCCAGGTGCATAAGCAGTGATATTCACTTCTCGTAGTCTGTTTCATTTTTCACACACATCAGGGTGGGGCTCACTTTCTGACATTTTTTCACATTCCCACAACTCAGAAATGCTACCCCATCTTTAGCTCTCAACCACATACTAATCCCTGACCTCACCCAAAAAATTCCCACGGAGCTTTGTTTCACTCAAGAGCTAGAACATCCAGATTCCTCTCCACAAACAAACAAATTACCTTTTCCTACTTCACAACTTGGTTACATCCAAACATATTCAGACACTTCAGCCTGAGCCTTTCACTAGGATGACCACTCCTCACTTGGCTCCTTCTGTTCCAACTTTTAGAAAATGAGATAAAAGAAGGGTTGGATTTCCTGTTCTCTGCTCATGCCCCTCTTAGTCACCTTCTGCAACATGCAAGGAATATGTGCTACATATTCTTTCTACCCTGTTCCAAGGGTAATTCTAAATACATCTATTTTATTCACCACTAATGTTGTTTTCTTGCATAAAATAAGCATATTATGAGGAAACAAACTCATTAGAAAGATAACGTCATTCATCCTTGAGTTTTTCCAAGACTTGTCAAACCTGTAATGAATTCATCCTCAAGTTTTTCCAAGACTTGTCAAACCTGACTTTCATTACAAAGTCTGCTTCATCTTTTCAGTTTAGCTGTCAAAAATATCACCCATGTCCTCCTTGCAACACAATTATACTTTCCATGCATAGTATTTTCAGTTACCAGTGGTGGTGGTTGTTGTTGGTTGGTAATGATAATGGTGGTAGTTGACAAGGTGATGGTTGGTAATGAAAATGATGTGTCTAGTTGGAAATGGTGGTGTTCTCATCTTGATATTTTCACTCCACTTCAAATAGTCATGGTGCATCCTTGGATTGTTATCATTTACAGTAATTTCTCCTCAGCTAACCCTGCTTGTGCATGATTGTGACTTTTTAGTGATTAAGTAAACTCAAAGAGCAATATATATTGTGTTATTTAGGCCTACATTCCCTGACCCCATATTCATAAACTGAAAACCACTGAAATGAAATTCGTGAAAATGAGAATCACAAGCTTTCTTGTATGAATCTTGCAAATATTCACAACCCTGGCATAACTCCATATTATGCATGTGGCCTTTTGCACACAAGCATACTATCTTGACTCATACAAACACTACTTGGAACTTTTTGCATTTTGAATCAGGAACAAAGCATATCATACCCTAGATTACCTTAAAATTCAATAGCTTTCTTGTTTGACATGTATAGCATAAAGGAGAAATGAAAGTCAAGGGAATTTTAGGTATTTAATGCCAAATAAAAGCAATTTTACATAACATTTCAATTTAGAACATGAAATGCTTTGTGCCTGCTAAAAATTGACACTTATGAACAACTTTATACCTATAAAAAAATATGTAAGAGAGAGATTTCAAAATTACAAAAGGGGACACTTTAGTTTACTTTTACAACACTAGGTCAGCTTTTCTTGAACACGCTCAACAACCATATTCAATTTGTACAGTTCTCAAAATGTAAATCATAATTACTTGCTTTATCTCTAAATAAAATGAACTAAAAACAATTACATGTCCTTACCAAAGTGAACTCATGATTAAAATTATACTAAAACACCAAAATAATGAAATTATAACTACTGAGGTATTAGCTAAATTCTATTGAGACCTCTGATTTACTCAAGGGAACTGATGTTGTAACTGGTCAAGAAAAGGTTGACCAAAAGCTCAGGACAGGTTTTCCTCATATCAGTCATGTATCTGACAATTCAAATATTTTACATCTTTTATACCTCATTGCTTCTCTTGTTGTTAAGAAAACTCCCAAAGCTAAGCATTTAACACAAGTTCTTTGGTACCAGAACCTGCAAACCAGCAAAACAAATGTGTGACAATGCCAGTGCTTTAGCTGTCAATCTTAATAAGAAATGTGATAAACTGTCTTGTTAATACACCATGTTGGCATAATTTCTTTTCAAAAGAAAAAACAAAACCTACTTATCCATCTTACCATAAAAGCAACAGAGAAAGTTGCTTGATAAAATCCTTGCTCATGGCAAAAATGCAATTAAACCTCATGAATCTATTTCAACATTTTTTTTGCTTATTATGCTTTTCTTTTTATTACATATGTATGTATGAACTAGTGTGATCTGCTACCTTTAACTTTGGCTCCAGCAGCATCAGAAGCCTTTACAAAAGTACGTTGCAATTTGGTCTTCTTCTTCTCTTTATAATCTTCACCTACATCTCGAGCCAATATACTAACCTCCTCCATGGTCTTGTCTGGATACCTGAAAGGTTATTTATATGAGACCATGTATACAAGTTTTCATATAATAAAAGTATAAATAATGAGTTGGACAAGTGGCAAAATTAGCAAATGAAAAACTCTTGATATAACATAAAAACTGTTATGTTTATTTGGAAATCTACAAAAGAAAAAGGTTTAATATAGAAGTAACATATCATTTTCTTTGACTTACTTGCAGCCCAGTACTTCAATGTTGGCAAACACCTGAGCCAAGCACACCAAACGGTCCTGAGGAATTCTTTTTTTATGTGCTTTCATAAAATCACGCTTCAAGGCCCAATGCTCTTCACTCTCATAAGCAGTGCGGTAAGATTCAATGTTCCATTTAGACTTAGCACTCATTGTGATGATTTATCTGAAGAACAAAATTTGAACAAACGATTAAACACCATAAATACAAAGTTTATAAGTTCTACAAAAGGAAAAAGTATTGTTTTTTAATTTCTATTTGCTAAAGATGGACACCACATTAAGGATCCAGCAACCAGCCGGTCATTTTCATGCAAATATTTAAATCAACAAATTCCAGGGAGCTTTCTCTAAAATCTATTCAACCAGTAATAATTAACATTTTACCAAATCATGTGTTAACTCTTTCAAGGTAATGGGCCAAGTAATATTTCTATCTTGCTCAGGGTATGGGGTCCAGGGGTACTGTTCAGGTGCTTCATGCTAGCACCAAACACATTTATATTTCTTTTAAGAAAAAATATCTTCACAGTGGTGTCCCACGAGTACATGATATATTCCCTGGGAAAATGTGGGTCAGGACCATTCCAATCCTTATGATTTTGGTGAAGAGCACTAGCCTTCACTGACCCCTCATGAAAAATCTTCAGGTGATCATAGCTGCTCACTCATTATTTAGGTCTGCCCTCCGCCAAACAGTAACCATCACCAGGATAATATCATCAACTCGCTCCCTTCCAACAACTCAAAAAAAAATTCATGATTCACTCATCAAAAGTGCCAACCACAGGCGGTCGCATTAGATACAGAGAAAAGTTAGCAAAGTGGGGAAAAAACATTACAAAACAAAAAAATGAAAAATGTGCTTCTACAGACATCATCCAAAGAAGAAAGGTATTTCAATTTTTGAAATTATATTTTCCTCCTTTCTGGTCTGTCCTGCAAGCATGATAGCATAGTCATGTGAAGGAGGAGAATCAAGAGAAAAATTATCTGATACAACTTAACCCAAATTAAAAAGAAAAACTTCAACAGTGAATCAGCAAAACACTGGAATCTAAATCTCCAGGAGGAATCCCCAGAGCCACACAAGGTAGATCCACAATGTCTAAGTTACCATCTGACAAAGGTGGAATAAAAATGCCAAAGACCCTTTTTCTTGATTTCCTCACTAAAAAGCTTCTGAGGAAGGCCGAGGATGGTGCAAGGCAAGACTATAATGGGGATGCTACCATCGATAATCCCCCGTGTGTATATTCAGTTGATGTTTCATGCCATTCAAGGAGTAATTTTCAAAACAGTGTAATATTTTAATGTGTTAACTTGCCTTGACATGAATGTACTCTATTAATGTACTAAGAACTATCAACCATAACAATCAATATCTATAATAGCCACATACTATACTGTGATACATGGAGAGTATTTTTACAGTACTTTATGAACAAAAATTACCTTGTATTTAAGCAAAAAAATATCTAATTCACATGTGCCAGTTCTCCAGCAAGTAACCTGATCATTAGCAAAATAAACTTTGTATTTTGTATATTATTAGCCCATAAAGTGTTGTTGATCCTGCACAGCCCTCTTCTATTCCACACGATTTCATAATTTCCTTCTCATTTTTCAACTTTATAAAAGTTTTCTCTCCTTCATAAAGACTATCTACAACATTTACTATTTTGAGTTAATTCTGTATTCCATCAAGTTTTTATCAACTTACCTCCCTAAACTGAATCGTACGCATTACTAAAGCAGTGGTTACTGCTACAGCAGTCAGTTATTTTGTTTCATTTCAAGAAAAATAATTCTTTATCTAAAAAAAACAATTTCAGAAACAAAAACAAAGAAGCATGGCACTGCATCATTGAGATGGAAATCATTGCAATGCCCTGTGAAATCTATGAGGAAGGAAATTAGGCATCTCTAAACCATACATGCAAGTTTTCTTATATTGCTTCTTCATTTGGATCATATATCAATTTATAATGGGAACTTCAGTGAAGGGCGCAAATGGGGAGGTGATAACAAGTAGTGGTGATGTGAGGAGATGGAGTGAGTATTTTGAAGGTTTGTTGAATGTGTTTGATGATAGAGTGGCAGATATAGGGTGTTTGGGTCGAGAAGGTGTGCAAAGTGAGAGGGTTAGGGAAAATGATTTGGTAAACAGAGAAGAGGTAGTAAAAGCTTTGCGGAAGATGAAAGCCGGCAAGGCAGCAGGTTTGGATGGTATTGCAGTGGAATTTATTAAAAAAGGGGGTGCCTGTATTACTGACTGGTTGGTAAGGTTATTTAATGTATGTATGACTCATGGTGAGGTGCCTGAGGATTGGCGGAATGCGTGCATAGTGCCATTGTACAAAGGTAAAGGGGATAAGAGTGAGTGCTCAAATTACAGAGGTATAAGTTTGTTGAGTATTCCTGGTAAATTATATGGGAGGGTATTGATTGAGAGGGTGAAGGCATGTACAGAGCATCAGATTAGGGAAGAGCAGTGTGGTTTCAGAAGTGGTAGATGATGTGTGGATCAGGTGTTTGCTTTGAAGAATGTATGTGAGAAATACTTAGAAAAGCAAATGGATTTGTATGTAGCATTTATGGATCTGGAGAAGGCATATGATGGAGTTGATAGAGATGCTCTGTGGAAGGTATTAAGAATATATGGTGTGGGAGGCAAGTTGTTAGAAGCAGTGAAAAGTTTTTATTGAGGATGTAAGGCATGTGTACGTGTAGGAAGAGAGGAAAGTGATTGGTTCTCAGTGAATGTAGGTTTGCGGCAGGGGTGTGTGATGTCTCCATGGTTGTTTAATTTGTTTATGGATGGGGTTGTTAGGGAGGTGAATGCAAGAGTTTTGGAAAGAGGGGCAAGTATGAAGTCTGTTGAGGATGAGAGAGCTTGGGAAGTGAGTCAGTTGTTGTTCGCTGATGATACAGCACTGGTGGCTGATTCATGTGAGAAACTGCAGAAGCTGGTGACTGAGTTTGGTAAAGTGTGTGAAAGAAGAAAGTTAAGAGTAAATGTGAATAAGAGCAAGGTTATTAGGTACAGTAGGGTTGAGGGTCAAGTCAATTGGGAGGTAAGTTTGAATGGAGAAAAACTGGAGGAAGTAAAGTGTTTTAGATATCTGGGAGTGGATCTGGCAGCGGATGGAACCATGGAAGCGGAAGTGGATCATAGGGTGGGGGAGAGGGCGAAAATTCTGGGAGCCTTGAAGAATGTGTGGAAGTCGAGAACATTATCTTGGAAAGCAAAAATGGGTATGTTTGAAGGAATAGTGGTTCCAACAATGTTGTATGGTTGCGAGGTGTGGGCTATGGATAGAGTTGTGCGCAGGAGGATGGATGTGCTGGAAATGAGATGTTTGAGGACAATGTGTGGTGTGAGGTGGTTTGATCGAGTAAGTAACGTAAGGGTAAGAGAGATGTGTGGAAATAAAAAGAGCGTGGTTGAGAGAGCAGAAGAGGGTGTTTTGAAATGGTTTGGGCACATGGAGAGAATGAGTGAGGAAAGACTGACCAAGAGGATATATGTGTCAGAGGTGGAGGGAATGAGGAGAAGTGGGAGACCAAATTGGAGGTGGAAAGATGGAGTGAAAAAGATTTTGTGTGATCGGGGCCTGAACATGCAAGAGGGTGAAAGGAGGGCAAGGAATAGAGTGAACTGGATCAATGTTGTATACCGGGGTTGACGTGCTGTCAGTGGATTGAATCAGGGCATGTGAAGCGTCTGGGGTAAACCATGGAAAGCTGTGTAGGTATGTATATATGCGTGTGTGGACGTATGTATATACATGTGTATGTGGGTGGGTTGGGCCATTTCTTTTGTCTGTTTCCTTGCGCTACCTCGCAAATGTGGGAAACAGCGACAAAGCAAAAAAAAAAAAAAAAAAATTAATTTATAAACCACATAATGCTCTACAGAATCCAAATAAGCACCAGGTGAATGTTTGATCAGGGTGATCAATTTTCAAATCATGTCAGGACACCCCGAGCATTCCTCCTCCTCATGTTTTGCTTCATAGACTTTGGTGAAACTAGTACTGGTATCAATAGATTCTTTACACACTCAGCTATTGATAAGGTGTTTCTACCACACAAAATTTTCCCCTCTAAGCCCTGCTCACTTTACAAGAAATGCATTTTTTAGGTTTATTTTATGCGTGTTCTTTCATGGAATCATTGTTTCTACGGTTAAGAATGACAGGTGTGGCATTTTTCTTTTTGAACCCATAAGACCTATCTATCAATACAAAATAACTCATTTGTGATAAGGTTATGAGGGGAAAGGAAATTGTGGGGGCTACAGAATAAATAAGATACCATTATAAAAAGATAATCAACCAGCCTATCATAATTCTATGTATGTCGTGTGGGTTCTTTCACTGATGAAATTTTATCAAAATATGCACTCCATTTAACTGCAACATGAATAATTTCGTTCAGAAATGATAACTTCAAAAGTCTAAAGAAATATAGGAATAAGACCCTATGAGGGACAGATCTTATTCGCATTAATTCAATCCCAATATCTTGATAGACTTCTAAACTTACCCAACATATCTGCAAAACTCAGATTCAAACATTACAATGGATGGCAGTATTAAAAGAAATGGATGTTATGAAAATAAATTTTAAAGAAAATTAGGCATTTCTAAACCCTATAGGTAAGTTTTCTTTTTGTATTTCAGCTTCAATCAATTTGAACATCAACTTATGATCTAAATAAAGCACTACAGAATTTAAATAAGCACCAGTTAAATGCTTCTGGACAATCTTCAGAGGGATGCTCACGTTTTAATGTCCTCTACCTACTACATGCATTGACGTTAGAAAATGGTAGCACACCATTGTCCAGTTAAATATTTCACTGATTTGAACAAAAGTGGTATGGATGCACCAATTACACTCTCAAATGTTTGTGTTTTTAATCCCTAATTCCTTCAAAGCCCTACTCACTTTTCAAGAACTCATAACTGATCGAGTTAGAGGTGCTGCGACTAAAATCCCTTACTTCATACCAACTCGGCACATTAACTGTATAAATTATATAATCAAGATATCACTAACCGTGTTCTGAAATTTTACCAAGCAAGCGCTTCTCACAGGATGAAAATACCTCAACTTTTTATATAAATATACAGTAGGCAACGGCATCTCCTTCAGTGAGGCATATGCATTTCGCCCACCTTAGTGTAATACTCTTATGCTTTAGTGAGTTTCTTTATGAAACTCACTCCCCATACTAACCAAATCTGCTAAACCATACAGGTGTAGCTTTCACTAGGAGTGTTATATACCTTTTGGGTAACCCTGCATTTTCCTCAACTTCACAACCCTCCCCATTATCACTTTGTGAGATTAGGAAAATGTTATATATCATAAAACGCCGGTGGAAATGATAGTGTGTGTACTTTGTAAACAAAGTGGAAAAGTGTAAGGTATAATGTTTAGTCCCATTTCACGAAAAAGGTAGGAATAAAATAATCAATTTAAAAGTCAGATCACAAAAATTGTGATACGATAAGTAGTTTTTTCCCCATTATGATGGAGTGGTGGAGTGATTATAAACACAAAATGACTCGTAGACAATCTCAAGAGCCACCGACCTAGTCCAACCCTCATTACTTTTGTCTAGGATGGGAATACAAGCTAACCAATGGGCTTAATTCTCACCCTATTCACTCCTTACAAACCCATCAACCATATCAGATGCTTTCACATACCTTATCCGGAAATTTCAAACTCGATAGGGATTGAAAAAGCGTTCAAGAAGGACTCTTGTCTCGTTAGAAGTCTTCCCACACGCGCTCTCACAGGAGGAGCATCGGCTAACGCTTGCCGTTGTTGTACACAACCAAGAGCGGCCACTCGTGACGTCACCCATAAAATGTTTTACTAAGTCTAGAAAGTATATCAAAAGTAAATAGAAAATTTGTAATGTTTTTTATATATATATATATATATATATATATATTTATATGTATATATATATATTTATATATATGTATATATATTTCATACTACGCCATTTCCCGCGATAGCGAGGTAGCGTTAAGAACAGAGGACTGGGCCTTTGAGGGAATATCCTCACCTGGCCCTCTTCTCTGTTCCTTCTTTTGGAAAAAAAAAAAACACTAGTCCGTGATAATAATTATGAAGGTGAAATGTCACTTCAGTGGTTGTTCATACCATTTTATATAACATGTACATTTTTTTTTTCTTATACTCGTGGCACTACATGTTTCGTGGAGACACTCCACTTCATTAGGTGCCAGTACTTAAGGAAGTTATTTAAATTCCAACATCACAACGGCGTACCGCCGTCTTGCATGTTATATAAAATTATTTGAACTGCTAAAGTGGATGAAGACAAGCAAGTAGGAAGATGAACAAGTGTATTTATGTATATATCTGTGTGTGTGTATGTATATGTGTGCATATGTTGATATATATATATATATATATATATATATATATATATATATATATATATATATATATATATATATATATACGCTCGTATACATATCAACATATGCATACACACACACACACACACACACACACACATATATGTATATATATATATATATATATATATATATATATATATATATATATATATATATATGTATATATATATATATATATATATATATATATAGAGAGAGAGAGAGAGAGAGAGAGAGAGAGAGAGAGAGAGAGAGAGAGAGAGAGAGAGAGGTGGGTGGGCCATTCTTCGTCTGTGTCCTGGTGCTACCTCGCTGACGCAGGAAACTGCTATCATGTATTTAACATTATACATAATCTCTGTTTCACGCATTAGCGAGGTAGCGCCAGGAAATAGACGAAGAATGGCCCATCCACTCATATACACGTATATATAAATACACGCCCATATACGCACATATACATACATATACATAACAACATATACATACATATAGACATATACATATATACACAAGTACATATTCATCTTTGCTTGCCTTCATCCATTCCTGTCGCTACCCCGCCCACAGGAAGCGGCATCGCTGCCCCCCACTTCAGCGAGGTAGCGCCAGGAAAACAGACAAAGGCCATATTCGTTCACACTCAGTCTCTAGCTGTCATGTGTAATGCACCGAAACCAAAGCTCCCTATCCACATCCAGCCCCACAGACTTTTCCATGGGGTAACCAGACACTTCAAATGCCCTGGTTCAGTTCATTGACAGCAAGCCGACCCCAGTATACATCATTTCAATTCACTCTATTACTTGCATGCCTCTAACCCTCCCGTATGTTCAGGCCCTGATCACTCAAAACCTTTTTCAATATATCCTTCCAACTCCAATTTGGTCTCCTGCCTCTCCTTGTTCCCTCCACCTCTGACACATATATCCTCTTTGTCAATCTTTCCTCACTCATTCTCTCCAAATGTCCAAAACCTACTCTCTCAATCACATTTTGTATTTCCACAAATTTCTCTTACCCTATCATTACTTACTTGATCAAACCACCTCACACCACATATTTTCCTCAAACATTTCCCTTCCAACACATCCACCCTCCTCTGTACAACCCATGCCTCGCAACCATATAACATTGTTGGAACTACTATTCCTTCAAACATACCCATTTTTGCTTTCCGTGATAACTTTCCTTCCACACATTCTTCATTGTTCCCAGAACCTTCACCCCTTCCCCCACTCTATGACTCACTTCCACTTCTATGGTTCCATCCACTGCTAAGTCAACTCCCAGATATCTAAAGCACTTTACTTCCTCCAATTTTTCTCCATTCAAATTTGCATCTCAATTAACTTGTCCCTCTACCCTACTGAACCTAATAACTTTGCTCTTATTCACATTTACTCTTAACTTTCTCCTCTCACACACCTTTCCAAACTAAGTCACTGACTTCTGCAGTTTCTCACATGAATCAGCCATTAGAGCTGTATCATCAGCAAACAACTGATTCACTTCCCAGGCCCTCTCATCCCCAACAGACTGCATACTCGCACTTCTCTCCAAAACTCTTGCATTTACTTCCCTAACCACCCTATCCATAAACAAATTAAGTGTGACAAGACATTAATGTAAATTAGGGAGAAATAGATATATGAAGAGCATGATACTGACATTATTAAATTGTTCTTATCACTTTACAACCATAATGGGTATTTCATGTACAGATGGAGTCTGTGTTGTTTTTAACCTTATTTTACCATGTAGATTATCAGTAATAGTTTCAGCTGGCCATTTATCATCCAGTTTTGTTTCATACTTGTAAAGATTGATTTCAAAGTTGTGAAAATTCAAAGATACTACATCGTCAGTGCACTTCCTTCATCCCCTTTACGCTCACACATTCCATACTCTCCTTAGGCCCCAGCTCACTCACTCTTCAACCATCCTCATAATCTCTTAACTACTTCTTTTGTCTTTCTCTTTACCTTAATTCCACTACATTCACACAACCTCATTACCTCCACTGCCAGGCTCCCCTACACCTATTAACCAAACGTTACCACCCTCCTTAGCACCTTCATTCCTCAAAGATATGTCCTCATTAAAACTCCTACAAAAATTACTAACTCTTAGTCTCCCATTACAATTACCCCAGCATCTTTCCCATATAGCTTCCCACTTTCCCACCCTGCTACACTCCTTCCTACTTTAATTCCATGTACCATCCTATGACCATTCAGCATCCTTAACCTCATTCTCTAGTTCCATCCCTAACTTTCCCCACCACCATACTGTAATTCTTCTTCCATCTCCTTGCTGCTGTACTCAACCTCCTGATTTGTCCCCATTTCAGTTCCTCCTCTTCTTCTCTTCCAAACAATATCCCCGACCTTTCTCCTAACAATCCCTTGTCACCTTCCTGCCTATCATTATCGTGACCATTTCACTTCTCCCCATAACAGTTTTAGTCATCCTTCTACTTATCCCCAGCCTCCATTTCCATTATCATCCTCTCTAAACTCCCTCCTACCCATCTCCAGTCTCCCTCCTCCTCATTTTTTGTAGTCAGCAAGGCAAAAGCAGACTTCAAGGAACTTTTTGATGCTCATGTGCCACCTGAAGGGAGGGAACAATAAAGAAGGCATAAGAATAGCTGACTGGACACAGGTAAACATATACTTGAATGTAAGTTCAGAGGGTGACCACTGTTAGAAAGTCGATGCCACTTCATGAGGTCTTTAAGATTTATAACCAAGGCTGGTCATGGGAATGTTTCCACAGTTTACTATGTAACAGAAATAAAGCAAAGTAATAAAGCAAAATAATACATGTAAACAGTTATGTCTCTCTCCATCACTTTTCACTTCTTTTTGTTCATATTGACTTTTCTTTTCCTAATTTTTTTCATTTATTTCTAACTTGTTTTTATAACTTTCACAAAGTTTCTCCCAAATTCTCAAGGCTTTTAAAAACACACAAGTAAAGAATATGAATGATTCACAACAGCCAATCAAAAGTTTTATTTCATAATACTGTACATTATAAATAGATATGAAAAAATACATGTGCTAAATGATATATCCAGTTATGCTTTTGAACCACAAAATTTTTTACCCAGCACAAATCTTTCAGAAGAATCACTTCTACTGGCTAAAGGCTTGACGACTTTAACAGTGCTGTAAAACTTTCCTATATCACTACTGAGATTTGAGTTTCTGTAGCCATCCCAGATCTGTCAAGAAGAATATGCAGATAAGAGCACAAACTAGAAGAGACCTTTTATACCAAATCATTAGATATAAATAATAAACTATGTAGGTATCAGAGTATGACCACAGACTTGGTAACCCATAAGAAAATGATAATCCATAAGCTGAGTACACAACACTACCTTATAATAATACATCCATGCACAGAATTACACATTAAATTGTACTGCATTACATATAAGGAGAGGTAGGTGCTATGTACAATCAGAAACACCTGGATGTTCTGGCTTTGAGTGAGAACTATCTAATTTGAAGTCAAAGTGGTTAAAATGGTTTGGGAATCTTGGTAGGAAGAGGTGTTGGCAAAGTCTAAAGTTAATGCCAGAGTAAGGGTAAAAGGGGGTGGCACTTTTGACAAAGGAGGAACTATGGAACTGTGTCAAAGATTTGAAGGAAGTGAGTTCAAAACTGATATGGGTTAAACTGAAAATAAACTACCTGTACAAGAGGCAGGTACTTTTAGATGCTTATGCACTTAATAGAGAGGAATGAAGAAGAATGGGCCACTTTTTGGGAGGAGCTGAATAAGCACTTTGACAATTTTGATGCAAGGGCCATACCTTGGTGCAAAGGAATCTGAATGCAAGAGTGGGTGATGCGGCAGTTAAGGGCATAACTTCGGGCATTGAGTACCAGGTGTAAATGAAAGTGAGGATCAGATAGTTGAGTCATATGCTAAAATAAGACTGATAATTGGGGTACTCAATTGAAAAAATATATGTACATATATGGGTGAGTGGGGTTGGGGGCTATCAGGCATTACTGGATTATGAGCTACTGATAAGCATGCAAATGGAAAGTTTTTGAACATGTTCATGCTGCAAGGGGCAGCTGGTCAGATGTTAAATAATTTCTTGGTGAGGGCAAATATGAGAGTTTGTATTGGTTTTAGGAAAAGAGGAAATGGTATGTGTAAAAGAGATTGTGAAAGTGAGTGAGCTTGAAATACAGGCCTGTGTACAGAGATACCAAAAGAGATTGCGTGAAATGTGACATACGGTGAGATTAAGTGAAACACGAAGAGCAGGAGAAGGGTAAAAGGCATCAAGGGAAGCAGAGCTGACATATGCAGGTGAAGTCTGTGGCATGTGGGAAACGGGTGTATGAAAAGTGTTGTGCATGGTGGGATGAGGAAGTTAAATTGCAAGCAGAAAAGAGTAGGGTGGTGTATGGTTGGTACCTGCATGGAAGGAGCACAAGTGCTTAGGTGTATAAGAGAAAGTAGCAGGAGGTCAAGAGAAATATGCAACGAAAAAAGAGGACAACTGAGAGGTGTGTTGAGAAATCATCAATTAATTTCAGAGAGAATAAGAAAATGTTTTCGAATGATGTGCATAGCATGAGAAGAATAAGAAAATCAAATGAGAGTGATAGTGAAGAAAGTAGATAAGAAAGTGGTTATAAGCATAGAAGAGGTGAAAAAGGGATTTAGTGAGTATTTCAAAATACTACTGCACATGTTGAATAATAGGAAAGTGGATGTGCTGTGTCCAGGTTAAGGTGTTGTGTAGGGTGAAAGACTCCAGCTGAATGGTTTGGTGATGAGAGAGGAAGCAGCAAAAGCCTTGTGTAAGATGAAAAGTGGCACAGCTGCTGGGTTGAAGGGACTGTTGTTGAATTTCTCAAGAAGAGAGTGAGTGTTGTTAATAGGTTATTCAGGTTACTTAGTGTTTGTATGAGGCAAGATGCATAATGCAAGTACAGAGCCCTTCTATAAAAGCAAAGGGAACATAAGTAAAGACATGATGAATATGGTAGAGTGATGACTGAGAGAGTGGTGTCATGCATGGAAGATCTGACTGGGAAGGAGCAGTGTGGTTTCAGAAGAAGTGTGGAATATGTGTTTGCTTTGAAGAATGTATTAGAAATATTTAAAGAAAAAAGTTAACTATGCAGTATCTATGGATCTGGGAAGTGTCTGACATGGTTGAAAGGAAAGCCTTGTGGAAAGTGCTACAAATATAAATGGAAAGTTATTACATGTAGTGAGAAATTTTTACTAGGGCAGTAAGATATGTGTGCTAGAAGGAACAAAGGAGGGTGAAAGGCTCATTATGGAGAAGGGTGTGATGTCCTGTGGTTGTTAAATCTGTTATGGATGGGGTGGTGAGGAGGTGAATCCAAGCATCTTAGAGCTTGGAGAAAGCTTGCAGCATTCTGGAGAAGGGGAGAGCTCGGAAGAGAACCAGTTGCTGTTTAGATTACTTGGCTCTGGTGGCATACTCAAGGGAAAACTTCAAAAGCTGGTGACACTGTTTGGTTGAGTTTCGGTGAAAGGAGAAAGTTGAAAGTGAATACAAACATAAGTACAGATATGAAATGCAGCAGGAAAATGAGACGTGATGTTTTGAAAGTAAGTCTGAACTGAAAGAATCTGGAGAAAGTGGATTTCTTTGGAATGGAATTGGCAGTAGACAGAACCATGGATAATGAAGTGTCACAACGTGGGAGAGGGGGTTAAAGTCCTGGGTACATTGAGGAGTGTGTGGAAGAAGAGATTAGTGTCTGTTACTGTGCATTAATCCCAATATTATTGAATGGATGTAAGTCTAGGTCCTGAATGCAAAAGAACAAAATAGGATGGCTAATTTGGAAAAGAAATACCTGAGGACAACATGTGACATGAGACAGGGTGATTGCTTGAAGAGGTCAGTTTAAGAGAGAGATGTAGCAGTACATGGAGTATGGTTGAGAGAGATGACCAAGGTTTGCTGAAATGGTTTTCCCATATGAAGAGGACAAGCAAAGAGAGACTGATTAAGAGGATATACATGTCAGAAGTGGAGCAAGTGGGCTGGGGATACTGAGGAGGATAGAGTGAAAGAGGCTCTGAGTTATCAGGGCCTAAATATTCAGGAGGGTAAGATGTGCACATGAAATGGAACAGATGGGACCAATGTCATATATGGGGTGTGAAGTGCTGTCAGTGGGCTGAAACATGGTATATAAAGCTATCAGAGTAATTAGGCATGACTGATGATGGGGAGCTCTAGCTTTAGTACAAAATACATGAAAGCTATAAAGTGGATGTAAGTTAGTGAGGCTGTTGTTTGTCTATTCATGACACTCCCTCACTGTGGAGGAATAGATACCGTGCATGAAAAATAAATGAAAAATCATATATACTTCAGTAGGTGCTACAAATTCTGGCTTATCACAAATTTGTTGGTGTTAGCAGCCAAAGAAGATTGCCAAAATTTGAAAAATTAGTAAAACATACAGTTTTTTTCCTTCTTTTCCAACATTTACCAGCAAATGTAAAGAAAAAAGTATGACCTATGCAGTATACCTTTCCATGAATTTCACTTTACTTGCACTTTTGATTCTCACACCATCTTATTTAATCTACACCCTATATTCATCAAAATCATACCTCTCTTACCATGTTCATTCTTCCCTCTTTCTCTTCTATACAGTGGTGTTATCATTACACCACCCAAGTCTTCTTAATCTATCACCCCAAAGCTGATTTTCTTGCTTTACTCTTACCCTTCAAATTAAATAAATCTTCCAAATACTGTATGCATATTTCAACTCTCACTAGGTTCATATAGCATTCCACTGAAGATGCATTCATTCTTAGAGGTAAATTATTTCTCATGTACTACTGAGTGAAAACTCAGTATCCAAAGACCACAAACTAAGTAAAACTGTCTTGTCAAAAAGCATTACCTTCCTATAAATACAAACCTTACAGAGAAAGGTGGCCTCCAAAGCAGAGTGCTGAATGGCAAATCTTAGCGCAGAATATGCAAGTGTGATGATATTCTCATGATCCAATTCCTTTGTGCCAGTAGCATTAGGTGCCATGTCAGAAAGCACTACATCGATCTGTGGTGAATATAAATGACATTAATTGCAGCCCCCTTTCCCTTAACTCAGTTTTTAAAAACTGTCATTGAAATGAGTAATATCTTTTATTCATGGGCAAAGAATCAGGAAGTTAAATTTCATGCCTGGTTCATATATAAACATTCAGGAATGATATACTTAAAACCCTAATGAATATAATCCCCCCACCTCATAGCCTTAGAAATATAGGTTTTGAAGTTTGAAAAAACCCTTTCTGTCTGAGCTGGTGTCCAACAAGCACAAAGATATCTCTTGGATATTTGAAAGGTAACATGTTCTAACACCCTGTCCAACCAGTGGGTACTGCTGGCTATCCCTCATTTCAAGCCCATCCTCAACCAATCAGAGTTCCTTACAGTGATGGTGTCACCAACTCACTCATTCTATGGAACCAGGCAGCTTAGATTTAACAGATCACATTTTTGTCAACCCAAAAGCAATCACCACTGGTAAAGAAAAATGCTTTTGAAAAGACAAGATAAGGTAGGGCAGATAGAGAAACCTCAAAATTTTTTCTTAAGACACTGACTTGGAGAAAAAAGTTCCCAGACTTTAAAAACCCCATTTCTCTCCCAAGCTAGTTTGTTCTGCTAACAACAACAGCATACCTAAGAAGAAGGATGGCTAAGAAAACACTTTCAGGTAAAAAGACAACACTAAAAAGTGAAAACAAATACCCTCTAATGGTGAGTCAGAGGCACAACAGAAACCAATTCTACTGATGGATGAATTCCATGCCATGTAGATTCTATTCACCATGTCTTAATGATAAAACTACCTGATGAAGGTGTTGAGTGAATGCTAAAGCCCCTTTTGTTTATATATTCTGATGATAGGTTTCTATGAAAGGCTAAGGGAGAGGTCACCTTCCTTACATCTTGAGTTACAATGTAAAGATCAGGGTGGGTAAAATGAATTTCTAAAATATAGATGTCCCTTACCTAACGGGGTTTCATAGTTTCCTGAACAAAGAAATAAGTATTCCCTTTGAAAAACTCTGTTTACCAAAAGACTTGAAAGATTTTACTGAGCAAAAAGTGCTATTTTCTTAAAGTAGTCTTCTAAGAGTTGATGACAATGCTATTCGTAGAATTAATAATTTCACTCTAAACCAAGAATCTAGAGTTTGATTTATACTAATCCCTAAGTTAGCTTCAAATAGATTTTCCTTGTATGGACATTGCATATGCTTCACTAATACAGAGATACAGATTATATTGGCCAAAAACTATGAATATCTTCCAAGAGGTAATGAAAAAGGGCTATTTATAGACTTACCAATAACAGTTTCATACTTAATCAAAAATTATAGGCTTGGTTGTTTTTTCACCCATAAATCATCATAGAGGGAAACTAGTCATCGTAAAGAGACATTGACAAGCTTACAGCAAAAAAACTTTGAGTGTAAAAATGTATAAGATCTCAGGAAGGTTTTACTTGGACTGCATTAGTGAAGCAACCAGTTCCTTCAAGATGAAGTTTACCCCAAAAAAGGCCTAACAGACTGATAAAAATGTGGGTTCTTGAAAGGTTCTTATATGAGGTAGGGTGTTACTAGCCTACTATTTATCATGACAAAGGGTTAAAGAAGAACTCCAAAATAAGGCCTGTCACATTTAAATACTATCATTAACTATTTGTAATGTACAGGGACAGAGTTTTACACTCATGAGGACCCATCCCTTGAAAATTCTCTACTGTCATAAGACTTATCAATGTATGCTGTCTGCATCCACAATCATTCTATTCCATTGATATTTGGATGCTTCATCCCTACATCTCTCAAAGAACATTCACTGTCCATGTCATTGATCTGATTTAGAAACTTAAAGGTCATGATCAGACCACCCTTCACTCTTCCAAGGTGGGTAAATTTAAAACCTTTAGCCTTTCCCTGCAACTTAACTTTCTTAATTCTAGTATCCATCTTTGTTGCTTTCCTCTGGACCTTCTCTTTTAACTCCTTGTGCTTCTTTACATGGCCTGACCAAACTTGAAATGTACATTCTAGTGTTGGCCATATAGAGAACAGGAACAGCTTACTAACTATGCCCTAATCTATGTACTTGAAAGCTATTCTGATATTTGCCAGAAGTCAGTTTGTCTCCTTTACTGTTCTCCTATGTTAAAATGGACACAAGTATGGATGCATGATTCAGCTCAATCTTCAGAGTAGATAATCAATAATGATTTACCTCATCAAGAATAATCAAAATCAAATGCTTTCTCTTCACCACAGTGCTACTTCTTTCTTTAGCTGTTATCACTTTAGCTCCTACTCTTAAGAGTTGGCTGCTCATGTACCTTCTTCTCTGGTAGCAAAAAATTCTCCTCTATGTCCTACAGATAATGCACGATCATTGGCAATTTCAAGAATAACCAACACTTTTTTCATTTGCTCCACAGCAAAATAATTAATCTGCAGTACCTGGAGATGACATAACATTCTGATAATTCATTAAATCCTATATTAGTGCATAAAACATACAGTTTATTCACCTATAATTACCATAGGATCCCTTCTCTGAAATGGGCCTGGTGTTACCCATGATCCTCTTTCTAGGGGCTCCTGCAACCTAAGGTTATGCTACACTCAGAGGATGGGATAGGATGAACTCCTTTGAAGGGAAAAGTCCACTAATAATGCTGTACTCTGTTTTGTCTACTGATGGTGATTCAGCCTCACTAAAGGTAACTTTTCACTCAAACTGTAACCTCAAAAAGCGAGAGTATGATATCGTTAATTACATGTATAATGTTGTAAACAATCACAAAATATATATTACAGTAATTCCTACCTTTCTGCCATCAAGTAATTTCAGTATTTTTTGTTGAGTTTCCTGTAGAGTGAAATCGTGTCCCCCAATAATAATTGCACCAGGCACTGGATGAACAGGATGAAGATCTACACCAATCACAGTTCCCTGAGGCTTCTTAATATCTGCAGATTATTGAAATAACTCTAGTTGTGAACAATGACTTCTGTGTTCTATAATTTGAGGAAGGTGGGCATCCCTGATCTGTATGTTAGCATTCAGGGCTGGAGCTGGGGAACCCAGCTCTGTGATAAATGGTGCATGTTATGTACTGGGAAGGGAGTAATGGTAAAAGACAAACTTACAGATGTGTTTTTCATGAAAATAGGAGCAATTTGAAAAGTTTACTCATATTTTTGTATGTAGTTACATTTCATTTGATCAGTCACATGCTTATATCTAGAGACTAAAGCGTAAACCCTCCTGCCCTTGTACTCCAGTTTCTAAAAGTTGGCATAGAACAAGAAGCTAAGTAGGGAGAACTCATCGTTCTCAAAGGCTCAAGGTTGGCTGTCAGTGTGTTTGGATGTGACCCTGTTGAGGAGAAGGGAGAGACAGGTAGTTTGTTTGAGAGGATCCTGATATTCTAGCTCTAAGTGAAACAAAGTTCAAGGAAAGGGGAAAAAATAGCATGAAAATGTCTTATGGGTAATGTCAGGAGTTAGAGTGGGGGCTTGAGCTAAGGAAGGGGTAGCACTTCTGCTGAAGGAGGAATTGTGGGAATGTGAGGAAAAAGTGTAAGGAAATGAGCCCCAGACCAATCTGAGTAATAACAAAAGTGGATTATGAGAGGTAGTCCATTGCTCGTGCTAATGATCCTGGAAACAATCCTGGAGGAAGGTATACATAAGAGCATTTTGTGAGGAGTTGAATGAGATTGTCAGCAATTTTGAAATGAGGGATCGAGTAATAGTGATAGGTAGTATGAATGAAAGTGATGTGACTAAAAATGGTAAATAGTTTGTAGCGTGCTGAAAAAGAACTGCTGACTGGGAATACCAGGTTTTAAAAGATGGGCGTACATGATTATACACGAGTGAACAGGGGAGTTGGTGAGCAGGCATTACTGGATTATGTACTAAATGATAGAAGTGCAAAAGAGAGACTCTTGCATGTGAATGTGCTGAAAGGGGCAACTAATGGGATGTCCAGTTATTATGTGGTGGAGGTAAGGGTGAAGATTTGCGAAGGCTTTAAGAGGAGGGAAAACTATATGGATGGAAAGAGGAAGGTTAAGTCAGTGAGCTTAGAAAAGAAGCTTGTATGAAGAGATACCACAAGAAACTGAGCATAGAATACAATAGGTGAAAGTACATGAAGCAAGGGATTGGATATGGAATGGAATATATTAGGAGAAGCATTGCTTCTAAGTGTGAGAGAGGAATGTATTCAGGGAAGCACTTCTTACAAGTGGGAGAGAAGTGTATGGCATTCAGATGATGGGAGGTGGGCCTATTAAAAAGATCAATGAGAAGTGGGATCAGGAAGTATGTTAGAAAGAATAGTAAGAAGTGGGATGAGGAAAGCAAGTTACTAGTAAAATATTAGAGAGAGATGTATGGGTGTTATCTGCAGGGAAGGATTTTAATAGAATTACATGAAAAAGCAACCTGAGGGCAAGAGGAAGGTGCAGGGGCTGAAAAAGAAGGCAAATAAAAGTTGAGGGGGGAAAATTTCACCAAACTTTTTGGGAAAATGGGATGATTTTCTGGAAGGAGAACATATGGGAATATCAGTGAACGGGTAAAATGGGGAAGTGGTAACAGATGGAGATTAAGTGAAGAGGAGGTAGAGTGAGTACTCTGAAGGACTGCTAAATGTGTTTGATGACAGAGTGGCAGATATGAGGTGTATGGGCACGGAGGTATGCAAAGTAAGACAGATGTGACAAATGCTCTGTTGCAAAGAGAAGAGGTAGTGAAAGCCTTGCATAAGACAAACTGTGGGAATGTAACAGGAGTCAATGGAGCTGCAGTTAAATATTAAGAAAGGGAATTGCAGTTAAATATTAAGGAAGGAATTGTGTTGTTGATTGGCTAATTATGATTTTTCAATGTATGTGAGGCTCATGATAAGGTGCCTGAGGATTGGCAGAATGCCTGTATAATGCAAGTATATAAAGACAAGGGGGACAAAACTGAATATTCAAAAAACAAACATATAAGTTTGTTTAGTGTACCAAGTACCAAGGGAGTTTTATAGGAGAGTGGTGACTTAGAGGGCGGTGGTTTGCACAGAATATCAGACTGTTGGGACAAACAATGTGGTATCAAGATTGGAAGAGAATATGTGGATCAAGTGTTTGCTTTAAAAAATGTGCATGAGAAATACCTAAACAAACAGAAGGATTTGTATGTGGAATTTATGGTCTTGAGACAACTAATAATCAGGTTGATAAAGATGCTTTGTGAAGGCTGTTATAAATCAGTGATATATGAGGAAAGCTACCAGAAGCAGTAAAGGAGTTTTTGCCAAAAGATTAAGGTGTAGAAAGACAGGTTGGTGAGTAGTTCCATGTGGTGGAGGGTTTGTAATGGGAGTGTGTGATGTCATGATGACTGACTGATTTGAACATGGATGGGGTGGTGTGGGAGATAAATGCAAGGATTTTTGAGAAAGTGGCAAGTCTGTAGTCTACTGGGTGCAGGAAGGCCTGGGAGGTGAGTCAGTTACTGTTTGCTGATGGTAGAATGCTGGTGGCAGATTCAACTTAGAAACTGCAGAAGTTCATTTCTAAGTTTGAGAGAGTGTGTGAAAGGAGAATCTTCAGAGTAAACGTGAATAAAAGCAAGATTTTAAGGTTCTGCAATGAAATCTAGCTAGGATGAAAGGACTAGTGCAAAGTGCTCACCACTTCTTTATTTGATGTATGACTGATCTTCTTAGCTGCCACCTGCATTACATAACTGTCAATTTTTGGTTCATCTGGGACTGATTTTAACCATATGTCATTTTCTTTTAAATGTTTCTGTAATTGTTCCATGCAGTACATTCAATAATCGTTCTAGTTTCCTGGCTGGACTGTCACATAGTTTTGTCTGATTTATTTTTGCTATGTTCCTATGTATTCTTGAGGACTAAGCAACTCTGTATCTCCCTGTTGAAAGGCTTTCAGGCTTAGCACATTTTCTCTTATTTCTTAATCTTTATGAACTCTTTTCTTTCGTGCTATCTGGAATGTACATTTGAATGGAGAGAAAACATAGATAAAATGAAGTGTTTTAGATACCTGGGAGTGGACACTGCAGCAAATGGAAACATGGAATTCCATGCTGAAGTGAACCATAAGGTCAATAAGGGGGCAAAGGTCCTAAGCACACTGAGGAATACACACAAACACACACATATAGTATTTATCAAGAGTATACGGCATGTGCATGAACAGAAAGAAAGGAGAGTGAGTGGTTTCAAGTGAAGGTTGGTCTGTGTGATGCAACCAAGGAGTAAATGCAAGGGTCTTGGAGAAAGGGAAAAATATGCATTCTGTAGGAGGTGGGAGTGGCCTGCAAAGTGAGACAGTTGTTTGGTGATGACACAGCATAGAAGTTTATGACTGAGTTTGAGAAAGTATGTGAAAGATGGAAAATGAACTGTGATCTAACTTTGTGGACATGCCCAGCTTCCTGAGCACTCTGGGAGTCCCATAGAAAAGAATTCTGTAGAAGGAATGTAAAAGAATATATATCCATATTCATACAATATATGATACAGACGAAAAGTTTCATCCACAAAAATACTCAACTCTTAGGAAGACTATTCACTCCAGAGACAGCTACCTGAGTCCAAGCACCTGGAGCTGCTCCACAATCTACTACCATCTGACCAGGTTTAAAGATCTTGTGCCGTTCATCTATTTCTAGCAGTTTAAATGCACTCCTCGCTCTGGTAAAAACAAAAGTTGTCATATTGTCTGTTTCTTCTCCATGCCTTTATTGTCCATTTTTCCAAAGTTCTAGCAAAAATATTTTTACACTTACAGAACAAAATATTCATAATGAAATAAAGATTAAAGGTATATAAATAAATTCAGCCTTTCAAAATCTGAGTACAAGCAGTGGTGAAGGTGCCTTCGTAGATAAAAATGGATAGTGCGCTGCCACATGTGTACTGAAACATATCTTGTCTTTGCTAATTGATGCAATTAATATATTTTACTTTTATTGTTATAATCAATACAATTAATACACAAACTTTAAAAATAAATCACTCTCTCTCTCTCTCTCTCTCTCTCTCTCTAACAATCAGTTGATATACAATGATGAGATGTAGCTAAGGAGCAATTTGGTATATCAAGTGAGTGTTATATTTCTTTATTGTATCTCTCCTGATGATGTGATTATTACAAGAAAGTGCAGTTAGGAATTTATCGTATATCATTTCCCTGTGGACTCATAGGGTTGAGGGACAAGTTAACTGGGATGTAAGTTTGAATGGAGAAAAATTGGAGGAAGTGAAGTGTTTTAGATATCTGGGAGTGGACTTAGCAACAAGTGGAACCATAGAGATGGAAGAGGATCACAGGGTGAGGGAGGGGTTGAGAGCGATGAGGAATGTGTGGAAGGAGAGAACACTATCTTGGAGAGCAAAAATGGGTATGTTTGAAGGAATAATAGTTCCAACAATATTATACAGTTGCAAGGCATGGACTATAGACAGGGTTGTACATAGGAGGGTGGACGTGTAAGAAATGAAATGTTTGAGAACAAAATGGTGTACAAATAATGCCGACTGATTATTTGGAAAGATATTTCCTTAAGTTTATATACAGGTAAACATGTTAATGTACATGTTAATTTCACTTGACAATTCAACTTATTTATAATCAGCCCAAGACCAATTTCTATCAATAGTGGCCTATGAATGTGCCAAATACAGTCTGGGGCATTTCAAAATCCTGAGTACAGTAAACAGGAGAGTAGCATTTAAGAAAGCAACTTAAACAGAGTTTCCACACCCTTCACTCATATTTTTCCAACTAAGCTACTCAGTAACAATCAAAATGCCATATGGAATAGTATATCATTTTGCACTCCCGAGGTAGCAAAGAAAATGTAAAAAAATGTTCTATACAGATTTCTGTGAATAATGTTCATACAGAGATTTATATAAACAATGGAAAACATAACACTGGCATTATAACACAATTGCATGGAGAGATGTGCATATATAATGCCATTAAGAGGGATGCATCATATGACGGGGAGTGCTGCAGCCTAAACATTTATTCATTTGGCAATCTCAACATGCATATAAATCATGTGTTACTGTGTCAATAATGTACATATTTCTTTTTTTTTTTAGAAAAAGTTTTTAATGGAAAGACAAAAAACTTTTTTTTAGATTTAATGAAAATTCCCACACTGAGGACACACTAGACATCTAAAAAGCCTGCTGACAGTGGGTTTAAAGGATAGTTATTAAATGAGCAAATATGCAACACACGTCATAAGTGTTCAAGAGATAAAATTACATGACACGATGTAACAAAATTAACAAAATTCAAGACATGACTTTAGATTTCATTATGCAAGCATTCTGCTTTTATCTTTTATACTTGCAAGCTAAAGATATCAAATATCTCATAAAATAATAATATGAGGCTATCAAAACTAACCTGAATTGTTTATACTTTGCAAGCTTCACATAAGGATCATTCAGCTGTCTGGTAAGCCAATCTTGTGAACTTTTACTTCGTCCTTTTAAGTTTTTTGGAATAATCTTGTTTTTGATGCACGAAGTGCCGAAGTGATATGTCTGTAACACATTCCATGGGCTTGCAATCTTGTTTTTGATGCATGAAGCGCAGAAGTGATATGTCTGTAACACATTCCACAGGCTTGATCTCATCTTTAAGCTAACTGAAAATTAAAGACCTGAGTCTTACTGTTTTGCTGATTTCTTTTTAATAACTGCTTCTCCCTCCTTACAGCAAGCCAACATCTGGAGCAAATGAACAAGAGCCTTATTTTCACACACCTACTCTCTAGCTGTCATGTATACCTAGAACCTTTCATTCATATCCAAAGCCCCAAAGTCTCCTGTGTGGATTACCACAGCCACTTCATATATCCTGGTTTAGCCCACGAACTACATGTTGCCTCCCTAAATACCACACTGATCCAGTTCATTCTGTCCCAGCTATATTTCTAAGCCTCCTAAATATTCAAGCCCCAGTACCCCAAAGCCTGCTTCACTCCATCCTTTCATCTCTTCCTTCTCCCCCTTCCCTTTCGTTCTTCCATTTTTGACACACAAATTCCCTTTAGTCAGCCTTTCTTCATTTATCCTCTGCATATTTCCAAACCATTTCAAGAAACCCTAGTCTGCTCTCTCAATCAGACTGTACTTATTACCAGACCTCCTTTTTACAATAATTCCCTACATGACCAACAAGCCTCACACCACACATTGTCCTCAAGCATTTTATTTCCACCAAATCCACTCACATCCTTCTGTCTGTATTCAGGCTAAAAAACTGCATCCCTTAAGCACTGCTGGGATTACTATAACTTCAAACATAACTATTTTTGCTCTAAAAGACAGTAACCTCTCCTTCCACACACTCCTTAATGCACACAGGAACTTGTACCCATTTCAGCCCCTAAGGTTCCATCTGCTGCTATGTCAACTCCCAGGTACCTAAAGCACTAAACCTCCTCCAGATTCTCCCTATTCAGACTTAATCTTAAACCAAACTGTCTAATTCTCATATTGCACCTCATTACCTTACTTTTTATTCACAGTTACTCTCAACTTTCTCCTTTCAGACACTCTCCCAAACTTTGTCATTACCTTCTGGAGTCTGCTGCCAGAGCAGGGTCATATGCAAAAAGCAACCATTTCATCTCCCACACTCTCCAACTTCAGCATACTGTAGACCTACCCCTCGTACTAAAACCATTGCATTCAACTCTTTCATCACCCTATCTGCAAACAGACAACAACTTTCATGAGATAACACACCAATAATGATGACCCACCTTCACAGAGAACCTCTTACCCAGCTCTCTTCCCACCCATACATATGCCATATTCACCTAGAATAAACTCCTCACTTCCAAAAGTACCTTTCAATTCAACCCAAATATTCATCGCACCTTCCACAAGGCCACACTGTCAAATCCATCATATGCCATATGCTTTCTCCAGATCCACAAATACTACACCACATACAATTCATTTTCTTTCTTCAAGTAGTTTTCACACAAATTCTTCAAAGCAAACATCTATTGCACAGCAACAAATTGAAGGTATCAAAAAAACATCTCACTTGCTTCAAGAGGCATTCTGGGATGGAAGAAACAAAGTAATTAAATCTGCAGTAAAACCTTGGAACATATCAAGAGGATATTGAACAGAAAAGAGCCCCTTAAGAAAGATGGATAGGCTATTTAATGTACTGTACTACAATGTTGAATAGAATACCCCCATGAAATAAACAGAAACATTCAAAAGAATCCTGGAAAATGGCCAAAAAATACTTCAAGAAGAGTCCAAGATTTTGAACTTTTTATTCTGAGGCAGAGTCTGTGAGCAAATAAGATATTCCCTGAGAAATATCAGAGTCTGGCTTATTTCAGACCCCCAAATGTTAGTGAGGAAAGCTTGGTTTTAATAAATTCTTCCTGAACTGATCCACGGATCACTAGGGCTCATTGAATGAATGGCTCAAATTCACCTCAGCCAATCAGCAACTGGCACCAGGTGGAATCACACATAACTCCCTCACTTTACTGCAAGTTGCAGTGCCAACCCAAGATAAGTCTCAAAAAAAATGTCTTTTGAAAAAGAGGAAGGGAAGGCTGGGTAGGGCTTGAAAACAATAAAATTGCTCAAGGAGAGAAAAAAGACTTTCATTCTTTAAAACCAAATTTCTTTTCACAGTGGTCTGTCCACGAGCAAATAAAGGCATACCCACATGTAGGATAAGGATCAGATGAAAACTTTTCAAGTGACTTTGACAAAGCAAAGAATATCAAATAACTTCATCGGTGACTTGAATGTGAATTAGAATGCGACTCTCTTGGAGAAGGGATCTCTAGAGCCTTTGAGAAAGACACCACATCCAAAGTATGGTACCATTCAACAAAGTGTGAAAAGAGCTCCTTTAATTCATTTCCATGTATGAAAGATATCTAGGGGAGGCCAAGGTACAACCCATCTTCCTCCAATCATGTCTCTAGCATAAAGACCAAAATGAACCAGCAAACTGAATCTCTTGACCTACTTTGAAATATTTTTTGCTCAAGGTGTACCAGAGTACACAATTAAATGATCCCATCCATAATCACTGGTGAAATCAAAGGGGTCTCAAAGGGATTTCACTGTGCACTGAAGCACTCAACAAAACTATTTAAGAATGGCTGACAAGGGAACCAGTCATACATTTAATGATTTTGTTCATGACCAAAAAACTGCAGAATGGAATATTCTGACCCCAAAAAGATCATGAAAAAATACATAAATTCTTGTGATTAAACAGGGTTTTGTAATTCACTAACCCTCACTGACCAACTCTCCTTTCAGAACCCAAAGTTATAAGGAAATAGTTTTCAAAAAAAGGATGCTGAGGAAATAAATCAGAAAATTATTACACTGAAATGGACTTAAAGAGCTCCAATGTAGGATGAGGGGGAAAGGTAACTGGTCTCCATAGCAATAAAGATTGGAAAAGGTTATCCCTGAGATGCCTTTGCAATTCTCAATCTTGAATGCGACATTTTTAATTCGTTGAATGCAAGTAGCAAAATGTGACACAAACGTATAAAGCAAACACCTCTAAAAGATCAAATTTACATGTTAATTTTAAAATTTTGGATGTCATTAATCAATAAACTCCTTCTACACTAATTTGTTTTTTTTGTTCAAAGGTATTGGTATAAATTTGAAAGGGTAATTTAGTATGCATAAAGGTTTTTATTACGAAAACCCTACCACACGCATTTTATCTCAGCCTAAGAATTTCAGAAAAAAATGCTTAATCTGAAATTGACAGTACTCCAGCTATCGAGGTTTATATTCGTTCTGATTTCTATGTCACTGACACTTACATTGACCCCCACATAGTCCTTGACCATCATATCCCTCCCCACTATCGATTCATCATTATTATCATTGCATATAAAAAAAGGAAATCCTCCGAATCATGTGGGGACCTCTAATATAGACCACTTCCACTATTTGTCCATTGATGAGAAAGTCTTAAAAATTAATATGATATTACTGCAACTACGTTGAAATCTAACCTTGGAATATAACTGATTTCTTTTTTCTTTTTTTTTTTGGCATTTGAAGCTCCGTCCTGTGAGTAACACTATGACAACAAATCAGTCAAATATGAAGGGGGGAGAGAGAGAGAGAGAGATAATGAAGTCAAGAGAAAATTATGGGGTTAATTTTCGTAATACACGTAGATATCAAGAGAATCAATAAAAAAACGATCTAAATGAGACACATGAACAAGAGATTAATAACTAAAGGTACTTGTAACGCCTGGGGGAAGTCTGCCAATCATTTGGCCATACTCAGTCAATCTTGAGCCAGCATTTAAAGGACATTCGCCTTTGTTTATGTAAACACCGATTGGGAACCAAATTAAATCCTGATATTCCATTAAAAAAAAGGACTGATAAGGTAACCGCACAAAAGTGATTTCTATATTTTTTGTTGGTAAGGATAATGCTACTCCGATCATTAGCTTTAATAGAAAAGATTATATTCAGTGTTTTAAACTTTCAATTCTGTTTTGGGTTCGGTCATATGGTGGCTGGAAGCGCGCACCTTTGACGATCTAGGATCAGCTGATCTTGAGCATGGCTGCAACTGTTTCTGTTTCTAAGGTAAAGACAAGATAGTTTTGTAGATATTTGAATAACAACTTGTAGTATCTCACTGAGATTATAGTAAGAATTTTGAATTGAATCCTCTTGAGGTTTCGTAAGTGGATGTGTTGTGGGAATTGTGAAGGCAGTTCATTTTGCTATCAGTTCATTATTTTGTTCTCTTCCATAGGTTTAAAGATCATGTTTATGTGTGCATTATTGTGTTCTTTAGGCTGTAAGTTCCAGGATAGAAAAGTTATGCTTATCAGTGTTTAGGAAAGTTTGTACCTTCCATTGGAAAAGTATTTAAGGAGGATTACATTAAAAATATGTATTTTTATATACTTTAGCTGCTATCCTCTTTTGAATATTTATACAAGTACATTAAATATGTATTTTGCTAATTTTTAATTTATGTTGACTTATATGGCACAGGCGACTTAGGCCCTAATCAAGGCCATCTTATTAATGTTTTATATATTTATTTATTTTTATTTTTTTATTTTGCTTTGTCGCTGTCTCCCGCGTTAGCGAGGCAGCGCAAGAAAACAGACGAAAGAATGGCTCAACCCACCCACATACACATGTATATACATACACATCCACACATGCAAATATACATAGCTATACATCTCAACGTATACATATATATATATATATATACACACAGACTTATACATATATACACATGCACATAATTCATACTGTCTGCCTTTATTCATTCCCATTGCCAACCCACCAAACATGAAATAACAACCCCCTCCCCCCTCATGTGCACCAGGTAGCGCTAGGAAAAGACAACAAAGGCCACATTCGTACACACTCAGTCACTAGCTGTCATGTAATAATGCACCGAAACCACAGCTCCCTTTCCACATCCAGACCTCACAGAACTTTCCATGGTTTACCCTGGACGCATCACATGCCCTGGTTCAATCCATTGACAGCATGTCGACCCCAGTATACTACATCGTTCCAATTCACTCTATTCCTTGCACGCCTTTCACCCTCCTGCATGTTCAGGCCTTGATCACTCAAAATCTTTTTCACTCCATCTTTCACCTCCAATTTGGTCTCCCACTTCTCGTTCCCTCCACCTCTGACACATATATCCTCTTTGTCAATCTTTCCTCACTCATTCTTTCCATGTGACCAAACCATTTCAAAACACCCTCTTCTGCTCTCTCAACCACACTCTTTTTATTACCACACATCTCTCTTACCCTTTCATTACTTACTCAATCAAACCACCTTACACCACATATCGTCCTCAAACATCTCATTTCCAGCACATCCACCCTCCTGTGCACAACTCTATCCATTGCCCATGCCTCGCAACCATATAACATTGTTGGAACCACTATTCCTTCAAACATACCCATTTTTGCTTTCCAAGATAACGTTCTCGCCTTCCACACATTTTTCAACGCTCCCAGAACTTTCGCCCTCTCCCCCACCCTATGATTCACTTCCCCTTCCATGGTTCCATCTGCTGCCAAATCCACTCCCAGATATCTAAAACACTTTACTTCCTCCAGTTTTTCTCCATTCAAACTTACCTCCCAGTTGACTTGTCCCTCAACCCTACTGTACCCGATAACCTTGCTCTTATTCACATTTACTCTCAGCTTTCTTCTTTCGCACACTTTACCAAACTCAGTCACCAGCTTCTGCAGTTTCTCTCACCCGAATCAGCCACCCGCGCTGTATCATCAACGAACAACAACTGACTCACTTCCCAAGCTCTCTCATCCACAATAGACTGCATACTTTGTCACTGTCTCCCACGTTAGCGAGGTCGTGCAAGGAAACAGACAAAAGAATGGCCCAACCTTCCCACATACACATGTATATACATACACGTCCACACACACACACATATACATTTCTAAACATCTCAACGTACACATATGTATACACACACAGACATATACATATATACACATTGCTGGAAAGGATCTCAAATTTGCACTGTGAACGAGATATTCCTATGAGTCCACGGGGAAAATGAAACACGATAAGTACCCAAGTGCACTTTCGTGTAATAATCACAGCATCAGGGGAGACACAAGAGAGAAATGTAAGTCAGTTGATATACATCGAAGAGACGAAGCTAGGACGCCATTTGGTAAACCAAATGGCGTCCTAGCTTTGTCTCTTCAATTTATATCAGCCGACTTATATTTCTCTCATGTCTCCCCGATGATGTGATTATTACACGAAAGTGCACTTGGGTACTTATCGTGTTTCATTTTCCCCGTGGACTCATATCAATATATACACATGTCCACCACACATGAAATGACAACCCCCTCCCCCCGCATGTGTGCAAGGTAGTGCTAGGAAAAGACACAAAGGCCACATTCGTTCGCACTCAGTGTCTAGCTGTCATGTGTAATGCACCAAAACCATGTGATTTAGTAAATTCCTTTTAGTCTGTGTTGAAATGAAACACGATGAGTTCCCAAGTGCACTTTTGTGTCACGATCACATCATCAGGGGAGATACAAGAAAGAGAAATATATGTCCTAGCCTAAGCCAGGCATCCATTTTATCAACAAACCCCAAGGGGTGGATGAACAGCTGGGTTGATTGTGGACTGACTGTTGTAACCAGGATTCAGACCTGTACGCTCCACACTGGGTGGCCCATGAATGGGTCACGGTAAGGAACACTACCTGCTACACCACAGGACTGATCTCAAAGTCATATCTTGGAGGCAATGTCAAAGGTTCTAGGTAATGTTTAGAGGAATGATAACTGGTGACATTATTTTTTATTAGTGATTTATCTGACAATGACAATAGACAGGCACAAGGTAAAGATGCAGTGTATAGATACTTCCTGGTCCTGATCTGAATGTAGGCTTTGATGGCCTCTAATGTCAGATCTTCATTATCATTCATCATAGCTGCATTTAGGGATGCAGTGATACGAATTTATGAGTATTGATGAAAATAATGTCAGTTTAGCTGTTTTTCCCCATTTCCCACATATGCGAGGAAGCATTGAGAACATTAAGAACAGAGGACTGAGCTTTAGAGGGAATATCCTAACTTGGCCCCCTTCTCTGCTCCTTATATTTTTTAGAAAAATAAAAAATGAGGTGAGGATTTCCAGCCTCCCGTTCCCTCTCCTTTTAGGCACCTTCTGTGACATGCAGGGAATACATCGGTAGCACAAGAAACAGATGAAGAATGGCCCAACCCTTCATATACACATATATATACATAAACGCCATACATGCACATACACATACATATACATTTCAATGTGTTCATACATATACATACATAGACATACACATATATACACATGTACATATTCATACTTGCTGCCTTCATCCATTCCTGTTGCCACCCTGCCACATAGGAAATAGAACCCCCCTGGCGAGGTAGCACCAGGAAAAGACTAAAAGGCCACATTTGTTCATGCTCAATTTCTAGCTGTCATGTGTAATGCACTGAAACCACAGCTCCCTTTCCACATCCAGGCCCCACAGCCCATTCCATGGTTTACCCCAGATGCTTCACATGCCCTGGTTCAATCCATTGACAGGACATCAACACCAGTATACCACATCATTCTATTCTGTTCCTTGCATGCCTTTCACCCCTGTATGTTCAGGCCTTGATTGCTCAAAATCCTTTTCATTCCATCCTTCCACCTCCAATTTGGTCTCCCACTTCTCCTTGTACCCTCCACACATAGCATAGCATTTTAAGGATAGGTCTAAACTAGCCATGCAAGAAATGGGATAAAACTGTATTTTTAACAAGAAGGTTACTCTCTGAAATTCTAAGATTGTATTCACTTTTTGCATGTATTAGGTGAGAGTTTATTACATGAAAGGCTGTAAGCTTATGTAATGAGCCAACTTAATAGCAGTTTGGGACCTGATTATCTTCTTGCTGAAATGTAAGAAAATTGCTTTGTGCTGATAATGGCAAAAGTGAAAAAAATTGTACCTCATTTTTTTACCTGGCTTTCTAAGGCTTAATCAGATGTTTATCTTTAATAGTAATAGAGAGATTTTTATATTCATTACATGATGCGCTTTCAAAGGGGAGATCTTCATATCTTATAATTGTGAGAATTTAAGGTGGTCTAATCTTTGTCATACATTGTTACTAAATGAGTTTTTCCTTTCCAGGGTGTCTTTTCTTTTAAGAAAACAAATTCCAAAAAGAGGAAAGATGTTTGCAGGGTATCAACATGTGATTACTGGGGTGAGGGAGAAGGCAAAGAGACTGAAGAGCATACTTACATGAACTATGTCAGATGTTGGCAGATTGTCACAAATATTCTTGATGTGAGTATTTTTCTTTATGGAGAATGCATGAAATTTGATATTGCTTTGCTGTACTTTTAGCAAAAAGGTAAATAGAATATATACTTATTCAAGTTTGAATACCATACCATTCTCTCTTACACAATTTGTTTTTGAATTTTCCAGTGGTGAAAAAGGACCATTTACTATTTTCATACATTACTGGAGAATTACACTTCATGGAAATGCAGCTGGAAATTAATTCCATGGCCTAAGCTTTTAGGAGAAAAATGCCCATCTGGGGAGTTATGATCTTAGACCACATCTCTTCTTTGATCATTTCAGGATCTTCAAGACAGTATTCATGCCAAGGTGTTCCAAGAATTAATTGAATTCATCAGAAATGCAGGAAAGAATAACAACATGCAAAGCAGCTCTGAAATGGGTGGCAAGTTCCTTAAAGGTCAGGGTGACATTCCAACAGCATGTTTAGTGACAGGTGTTAATATGCCAGACCATGATGCAATTTTTGGGAGTATTGTTCGCCTTTTGGTGGATGGAGTGACTCCACATATTGCACAACTACGAAGTCGAGACTGCAGCACTATTAGGTTAGAGAAACAAGTCACCAATAGATTTCCCCTAAATACCTCTTCCTGTTAGAGATAAAGAAGTGATAGTTTGATTTGATATCAGATACATATTGCTTAAGCTAAATGTTTCACAAAAAAAATACCTAAGATACTTTGCTAAAATGATGTATCTGCTCTTTCATCTAGCTTTACTTTTGGTATAAGATGTATCTGCTCTTTCATCTAGCTTTACTTTTGGTATAAGATGTATCTGCTCTTTCATCTAGCTTTAACTTTCACAGAGTTGCAGTTTATAAGATGATCTCACAACTCATGGGTCAGAATGTTGTGGCAGATCCTGAACTAGCAGATGACATCATTGACCAGCCCTCTATCCGAAGGGGTCAGTGTAATATGGCTGTCCTTACCTCATGGTACAAGGTGAGAATTTTGATGATGTTTTGGAAATGATTATGATAGATTGAATTGTAGCATAACCATTCAACCAAACATTATTTATTTATCTATTTTTTTATTATACTTTGTCGCTGTCTCCCACGTTAGCGAATTAGCACAAGGAAACAAACGAGAAAGAATGGCCCAACCCACCCACATACACATGTACACATGTATATACATACACATCCACACATGCACATATACATACCTATACATTTCAATGTATACATATATATACATACACAGACATATACATATATACACATGTACATGATTTAAACTTGCTGCCTTTATTCATTCCCGTCGTCACCCCCCACACATGAGATCACAACCTCTTCTCCCTGCACACGCACGAGGTAGCACTAGGAAAAGACAACAAAGGCCACATTCGTTCACACTCAGTCTCTAGCTGTCATGTATAATGCACTGAAACCACAGCTCCCTTTCCACATCCAGGCCCCACAGACCTTTCCATGGAAGGTATTAAGAATATATGGTGTGGGAAGCAAGTTGTTAGAAGCAGTGAAAAGTTTTTATCGAGGATGTAAGGCATGTGTATGTGTAGGAAGAGAGGAAAGTGATTGGTTCTCAGTGAATGTAGGTTTGCGGCAGGGGTGTGTGATGTCTCCATGGTTGTTTAATTTGTTTATGGATGGGGTTGTTAGGGAGGTGAATGCAAGAGTTTTGGAAAGAGGGGCAAGTATGCAATCTGTTATGGATGAGAGAGCTTGTTGTTGAGTTAGTTGTTGTTCGCTGATGATACAGCGCTGGTGGCTGATTCATGTAAGAACCTGCAGAAGCTGGTGACTGAGTTTGATAAAGTGTGTGAAAGAAGAAAGCTGAGAGTAAATGTGAATAAGAGGTAGGTTATTAGGTACAGTAGGGTTGAGGGGCAAGTCAACTGGGAGGTAAGTTTGAATGGAGAAAAACTGGAGGAAGTAAAGTGTTTTAGATATCTGGTAGTGGATTTGGCAGCGGATGGAACTATGGAAGCAGAAATGAATCATAGGTTGGGGGAGGGGGTGAAAGTTCTGGGAGCGTTGAAGAATGTGTGGAAGTCGAGAACATCATCTCGGAAAGTAAAAATGGGTATATTTGAAGGAATGGTGGTTCCTACAATGTTATATGGTTGCGAGTCGTGGGCTCTGGATAGAGTTGTGCGGAGGAGGGTGGATGTGCTGGAAATGAGATGTTTGAGGACTGTATGTGGTGTGAGGTGGTTTGATCAAGTAAGTAATAATAGGGTAAGAGAGATGTGTGGTAATAAAAAGAGTGTGGTTGAGAGAGCAGAAGAGGGTGTTTTGAAATGGTTTGGTCACATGGAGAGAATGAGTGAGGAAAGATTGACCAAGAGGATATATATGTCAGAAGTGGAGGGAACAAGGAGAAGTGGGAGACCAAATTGGAGGTGGAAAGATGGAGTGAAAAAGATTTTGAGTGATCGGGTCCTGAACATGCAGGAGGGTGAAAGGCGTACAAGGAATAGAGTGAATTGGAATGATGGGGTATACCGGGTTCGACGTGCTGTCAATGGATTGAACCAGGGCATGTGAAGCATCTGAGGTAAACCATGGAAAGTTCTGTTGGGCCTGGATATTGGAAAGGGAGCTGTGGTTTCGGTGCATTATTACATGACAGCTAGAGACTGAGTGTGAATGAATGTGGCCTTTGTTGTCTTTTCCTAGCGCTACCTCTCGCACATTTGGGGGATGGGGGTTGTTATTTCATGTGTGGCGAGGTGGCAATGGGAATGAATAAAGGCAGACAGTATGAACTATGTACATGTGTGTATATGTATATGTCTGTGTGTGTATATATATGTATACGTTGAGATGTATAGGTAAGTATATTTGAGTGTGTGGACCTGTATGTATATACATGTGTATGTGGGTGGGTTAGGCCATTCTTTCGTCTGTTTCCTTGCGCTACCTCGCTAACGCGGGAGACAGCGACAAAGCAAAACAAATATAAATAAATAATTGTTGATATGTATCCCAGGGATTGAATCCTTGAATATTAGATGTAATTTTTACATAATCTGTGTTATATGACTAGACAAAGGCTGCATGTAATATTGGTGGGGATTTGGGTGTTGGGGTTCTGTGCTGGCCTCCTCCTCCATACTCCTGCTGCTCCTGAATAATTTTTCACATTTCTCATGAAATTCCTTTTAACTTTCCTCACTAGCTGATTCATATGATGGTAAGTGTTCTTCCTCATCTCATAGGTCATTCAACAATCTATATATTTTCCCTAGGGGTCACTGCATGGAAGTTATAATCTGAGATCTTGATGGACGTGATTGTCCATTGACTAAGAAGTGCAGAACTTTTTCTCTTGGTTTTCCTGCTCATGGAAGAAACCTCTATAGGCTGCTTGTGGTATGATAAGTCAGCTTGATTTTTAAACGGAGGGGAAAAGTTAAAATTTCCTATTATGTTTGCTGCTCTCCCCAAAGAAAATGTTAAACAATTTTGCTTTTTAAAGATTAAATAATTGATTTTCAAGTAATAGTTTAAGCAAATATGGGGTGACAAAGAACTGCATCATAGAGTGGGTTTTAGACTGTATTGAAAATTTAGAAGGAATATATTGTTTTTCAAGAAGTGGTTAATTTTTATGTTTTTCCAGGGACTCAGAAGTGAAACAGGACATGAAAAGTTACCCAAACTTAGAGGCTCTCCAAGAAAAGTAGTCGAATCTCCTCATAAGGCAAAGGCATCCCCCAACAAATGTAGGGAATCACCACGAAAGTCCAGGGAATGTTCCCTCAAAAGTGGTGGGCCGCCTCGAAAGAAGATGAAATTAAGAGAGGAGCCTTGTTTACCCAGAAAAGGCAGTCATTCACCACTTGTAGTTATTTTAGAAGATGTAGAAAGTTTTCCTGCTGATGTACTTCGTGATCTAATTTTGATTTGCAGGTATGTAACCAGGTTTTTTTTTGTACTAGTCAACCTAAATGCTTGCATAAAATCAGTTGTTAGAGAGGCAGCTTAAAAATCCATTGTACTAGAAAGAGAGGCAGCTTAAAAATCCATTGTACTAGAAGTCACTCTGCTTGAAAATGTGGTCGAGATGATTGACCACCATCAGTTTACTAGGACTTTATTGAATTTTCTTTATTCCTCTAGTAAGGATTTTCATTGTTTTGTCTAACTAGAAATCAACATTGCTACTATGTGGTAGCTTTTTTTGGTTCAGGTAGTAATCCAACAGGTTTTTAAGTTTTCTTGCCAATAATTTGAGTTTATGTACCCACATAGTTTTTAGTGAGGTAAACATTTTGGCATTCTTGGATTAAAAGTTATATGTATTCAAAATGTTACTGTTGCTTATTTTATATTGTTAAAAAAAATTTTCACGTTGGCAGTTCCAGTCAATGACAAAAGTCTACATCAAGGCAGGGTCTTAATAAAAATATAGAGAGGATTATGAAAAGAGAAAAAGATGAGACAAGGGAAAGTATTTAGAAATTTTGGATTTCCCACTTTAGGGTGGAAGCATCAGGAATAAACAAACAGTGGCTTTGCTTGCACATATCTAGTATTTAACTGTTTTGTGTAATATGCTGAAAACAGCAACTGCTATTCACAAATGAGCCATACAGACTATTTCAGGATTTTCCTTAACCAGTTCAAATATCCTGATTCAGCCCATTGACAGCACATCTTCACCTGAACACCACATCATTGCAGTTTCATTCTTTTGTAGGTTGAGGCCCTGTCTTCCCACAACTTCCTTCACTCCATGTTTTGTCTCTTTGGTGATACCTAAGCATATACAAAAAGATATAAGACGAAAATTTATAAGAGTTCAGCAAAATAAGTTGGAAAGATTATTCAGTATAATACCAGGAGAATAAAAAGAAATGCTAGGAGGAAGTACAGAAACATTCAAAAGAAAACATACAAAGATAGTTGAGATCAGTCCTTGATTAACCTCTGATAGATATTTATGTAAGACGTGTGGCAATGGAAATAGAAAATATATTATACACCAAACAAGACATGAGGTGAGCATTACTTGACAAAATCTCATTAATGGTAGTCATGGGTAGGTAGGATACTGCTCCTTGCTCTCTCCACTTCTGTTACAGGCTCTATGTGTCAGTTTCTTCTCATCCACCCTATTCCTATGCTCATAGCATTTTTGTACGCCCTATTTTGTCTCTCCCAGCTAGACTAAGCTTTTTATGATGCCTCTCTTTACAAGATCAGCCTAGGCACCTATCTATCTATCTATCTATCTATCTATCTATATATATATATATATATATATATATATATATATATATATATATATATATATTTTATCCTTGGGGAGAGGGGAGAAAGAATACTTCCCACGCATTCCCTGCATGTCGTAGAAGGCGACTAAAAGGGGAGGGAGCGGGTGGCTGGAAATCCTCCACTCTCGCTTTTTTTTTAATTTTCCAAAAAAGGGAACAGAGAAGGGGGCCAGGTGAGGATATTCCCTCAAAGGCCCAGTCCTCTGTTCTCAACGCTACCTCGCTAATTCAGGAAATGGCGAATAGTATGAAAAGAAAAAAAATATATATTTTTCTTTTCTTTCAAACTATTCGCCATTTTCCGCATTAGCAAGGTAGCGTTAAGAACAGAGGACCGGGCCTCTGAGGGAATATCCTCACTTGGCCCCATGTACTCACATTCGTCCTTCACATTCACCATTCCATGCATTCTTCCTCCATTTCTGACCCACCAGTACTCTTCCACTCTATTTCCCCTTGTAGAGGGTGGTCTTCCTTTCACACCAACCCTTTTAACCATACTGTTGTACACTTTCCTTGTAACCTCCCTGTCTTGCATTCTTCCCACATGGCCAAACCTCCTCAGTGTTATATTACACCCACTCTACTGCTCCATGATTAATCCCCATTGTATTTCCTGCCATGAATATGTCATACCTCCCATTTCTTTCTTCATTACATCTTGTTATACCACATGCTCCTCTCAAATATCTCATTTCCACAGCCTTGGTTCTTTGCTTCTGTGACTCTACCCTTCATTATCCTAGTAAGGTGCATAAACATTAATCCTCAGCCATACCTCCTAATCCTTTTTACATTTTCACCCACATCAGTGCAGGGCTTACTTCCTACACTCTTTCACATATTCCCACAACTCCTTCTGCATAAGTGCCATCATCTGCTTTGCTCTCACCCTTACATTGATCCAAGAGCTAACCCCTAGTGCATTCCCAAACCATATTTCTCCCTTGTCTTGAGCTCTCTTTCACTCAGAGCAAGAACATCAAGGTGCATCCTCTCTCACATGTTGCCTATCTCTCCCTTCTTTACATCCTGGTTTTATCTAAGCAATTTCAGACACCCTTGCTAGATCTTTGTGGGGGATGAGCACTAGATGCACTAGGCTCCTCCTTCTGTTTCATCTTCTTTAAGTTGAAATACAAGAAGGGGAGAGTAACTCCCGCCCCTTTCAGTCACCTTTTATGGTATGTAGGGATCTCAAGGATATTGTGTATTTCTTCCTATCCCAAGGGGATGAGGAGATTTTTTCAGACTGATTCTTCAATAGAAATTGCTGTTTAATAGCTACAAAATGCTGAAAATCTTGGAAGTGGTGGAGCCTTGTTTTGGGGTATTTTAGAATCATTCTGTCACATCCTTGTAAACAAGGGGTCAAAATGCTCATTAAATTTCTGAATTTAATCTTTAATGCACACAAGAGTATCATAACATGAGTATAGATTGTTAATGATACATATTAATGATGCATTATTTTTTTTAAAGAAAAGTTAAAGAATGATGTGCATGATTGTGATTTATGCATTGCACAATTCATATTTTTCAGGGAGTACTGTTGTGATTTGCCCATTATATTTGTGTTCGGGATAGCAACGACACCTGCTGCTGTACACCAAAGCTTATCACAGGATGCCTTGGCCTGTGTTGCTATGGAAACATTCCAAGCTCAGCCATCAACTCATTATCTAAACCATATTATTGAAAAGGTTGGTTTAGTATGCTGTAGAATGAAAGAAGCTGTGATTTCAGATGCTTTTTTTATGACAGGCTTCAGTTATGGACAGAGGTCTTCTCGGAGGACCATGCCTTGGTGAGAAGTTAGGGAATGAAAGAGATCAAGCATGTATAGAGTATAGAGATAGGATGTAAATAGGAAGGACAAGCTTAAGGTGTTTTTTGAGGTAAAGATGCAAAGTTTAGCCCAGTAACTTGATTTTTAATGGGAGAGGATATCCCATTATCGTACTCTCAGTGGATCAGGGCATGTCAAGCGTCTGGGGTAAACCATGGAAACGAATGTGGCTTTTGTTGTCTTTTCCTAGCGCTACCTTGTGCACATGCTGGGGGAGGGGGTTATTATTTCATGTGTGGCGAGGTGGCGACGGGAATGAATAAGGGCAGACAGTATGAATAATGTACATGTGTATATATGTATATGTCTGTGTGTGTATATATATATATCTATGTATACATTGAGATGTATAGGTATGTATATGTGCGTGTGTGGACGTGTATGTTTATACATGTGTATGTTGGTGGGTTAGGCCATTCTTTCGTCTGTTTCCTTGTGCTACCTCGCTCACGCGGGAGACAGCAACAAAGTATGATAAATAAATGAATATATAGAATATCCCAATTCTGATATTCAGTGTGGAAGATGATCATGGGCACCACTCGAATTAGTGTTTTAAAAATCTACTGATAACTGATTCTGCATATCATTACACACACACACAAACATGTGTTGAGCACTACATGACTTCGCAGTTTTACAAGTAATATCTTTCATTTATGGACAACTACATATAAAACCAAGATGAACTTTGGTAACATGGTGCTTTCTCTGAACCTGGTGTGCTCAACAGTGTGTTGTTTGCAGAAAAAGTTCTCCACACTTAACAGGAACAGTTTTTTTCTTTTTAAAGATCTCATTTAGAGTAGTTCAGTCTCAAAGAGTTTAATTCTTTCCATGCAAGTTCAAATGTTCGGTCATTTCATATTACTGTACAGGACTTCACTTTCAGTGTATTGAACCTTTTGCCTAACCTGATGCTGAGTGAATATATCACCCATTTTGGTACTGGGGATCAAATATTAGCAAAAGGTGATTTTTATGCAAGAATGGTTACTGTAGCAGTTAAGGCTATAATTGAAGGGAATTGGGTACTGAGTGATGTGAATGAAAATGGTTGAACAGATTGTGGTGTTGTGCGTTGAAAAAGGACTGATGATGTCCAATACCTGGTTTAAAAAGAGGATGAGTTGGGTAGACAGTGGACAGCCATTATTGGATGATGCACTAATTGATATGCATGCAGAGGAGAGATTCTTGGATGCAACTGTACTGAGACAGGCAGCTGATAGGATGTTCGATCACTGCTTGGTGGGAGATATAGTTGAAGGTTTTTAAGGGCTTTAGGAAAAGAGGAATGTTTTGGATGAGAAGAAGATGGCGCAAGTAAGTGACCTTGGTATAGAGGCTTGTGTGAAGAGACCAAGGCCAGATTGATTGTAGAATGCCAGAAGATAAGAGTAAATGAAACTAAGGTTGTGGGAGAGGAATGATAATTATTTAGGCAAGCATTACCTACATATGCAGTTGAGGTATGTGGCATGTGAAAGTTGATTTATGGAAGTATGAAGAAGGATAATAAGTGGTGAGTTGAGGAAATTGAATCATTAGTGAAAGAGAAAAGAGAGGGATATGAATGGTATTACAAGGAGGAAATGCATGTGAATGGGAGAAGTACAAGAGAAAGCAGCAGACTTCAAGAGAAAGGTACTTGAGCTGAAAAAGAAAGCAGATAAGAGTTGATGTGAAAGGGTATCAGTCAACTTCAGAGTAAGTGAGAAAATGTTTTGAAAGGAGGTCAATAGCATGAAGAGAACAAGGGAACAAATGGGAGCAACTGTGAGAGGGAGATAGGAAGGTGGTAATTAGTAGAGATGCAATGAAAAAAGGTTTTAGGAGTATTTCAAACAGTTATTTAATGAGTTTGATAGCATGGTGGATGGTATGGTGAGAAGAGAGGTGGTGGTGAAAGCCTTGTTTAAGATGTATTGCGGTAAAGTAGCAGAGGTGTATGGGATTGCAGATTTTCAAAATGCAGGTGATGGTGATGTTGGTTGTTGATTGTTCAGTCAAGTTATTATGCAAGTTGCCTAAGGATTGGCAGAATTCATGTATAGGGACTTTATATAAAAAGGCAATGGGAACATAAGTGGACTCTTGAATTACATCATATGCCTCGTAAGATTTATGTGGGTGGTGGCATGCATATTTCTCTTTACTGCAATTTTCTTTCCATAGTCATTGACCTAGAGTTCTTTTGAGACTAACTTTAAACATATATCAAGTTTTCTTTTAAACCTTTTTTTCATGCCTTTATATTTTTTTTTCCAGGCACTTTATTGAATTGTTTATCAGTCTTTCTTGTGGGTTATAGAGTGAATTGGAACGATGTGGTATACCGGGGTTGACGTGCTGTCAGTGGATTGAACCAGGGCATGTGAAGCGTCTGGGGTAAACCATGGAAAGTTTTGTGGGGCCTGGATTTGGAAAGGGAGCTGTGGTTTCAGTGCATTATACATGGCAGCTAGAGACTGAGTGTGAACGAATGTGGCCTTTGTTGTCTTTTTCTGGTGCTACCTTGCACACATGCATGGGGAGGGGGTTGTTATTTCATGTGTGGCGGGGTGGCGACGGGAATGAATAAGGGCAGACAGTATGAATAATGTATATGTGTATATATGTATATGTCTTTGTGTATATATATGTATATGTATACGTTGAAATGTATAGGTATGTATATGTGTGTGTGTGGACTTGTATGTATATACATGTGTATGTGGGTGGGTTGGGCCATTCCTTTGTCTGTTTCCTTGTGCTACCTCACTAACGCGTGAGACAGCGACAAGGTATAATAGATAGATAAATATATATATGTTTGTTTGATATCTATTTTGGTATGATCTATGGTATTCTTGAAGCCTTAATAACTCAGTTTCTTCATTGTTGAGAGGCTTTAAAGCTCCTAACATTGTCTTTCTTTCTTCAATTTGTTACTCTACATAGATTATTCCATATCATTTGCTTCTTTATTGGTTGTAAAGTTCCATTTCTTTCAGCCTCTGTTATAAGTTCGTATGATTTATTGAATGAATCATATGTTGGGGTCTTTAAGGATTGTAATTAAGTACTCAATGATTACTCTTTTAGAAGATTCTGAGATTATTTTGCTTCATGTTCATTGATCATGTATTGGCCTGGGGAAGTATTGTGAGACATTTTCCATGATTATTTCACGCACAGAACCATTTCTGTATCTTATATTTCAATTGTAAAACCAAGTTTTGTTGTCTAAAAGATTCCTGCATTTTTTGGTATTTTTTTGAAGTAATAAATTTGCTTGAAGACTTCAATATAATGAGTATTTTTCATGCTGAATTCTAATCAGGGGTTCAAATATGAATTAGAGGTCTTTAAGGCCTTTAGATAAGTATTTGATGGTTACTCTTTTAGAAGATTTTTTGATCATTTGCTTCATATTTATTGGGCATATGTCCACTTGGGGAACCATTGTGAGATTTTTCCATGGTTGCTTCAAGTATAGAATTATTTCATTATGTTATATTTCAAATATAGAATAAAAAGGTATTGGTTGAAAAATTACCATGATCTATACCCTACAATTTTTGGTGTTTTTTGAAGGTAATAGATTTTATTGCAAATCTTAGTGTAAGGACTATTCTTCATGCTGAATATGATTCTGGGGTTGAAATATATGTTAGGGTCAATAAGGCCTATAATTACGTATATAATGAATACTCTTTTAGAAGATTGCTGTGATTATTCACTTCATGTCTATTGTGTATCTGTTGGCTTAGGGAAGCATTGTGAGATGTTTTCCATGATTATTTCAAGTACAGGAGCATTTCATTTTTTCTTTTCTCGTTTTGTTGCTGAATGGTTTGGGAAATGGCAAATGCCAATTTACGTCAATGAATGTCAGCTGTTACAAGTAAGAAACCTCAACAGAAAGTTTGATTTAGAGCTTATGGGCCACAAGATAAAGGACACCCCTAGTATGAGGGATCTAGGGGTCACTGTCTCCTACACCTTCAGATTCTCCTTGCATTATGATGAAGCTGACAAGAAGCAAATAGGATTTTAGAATTTATAAACAGAAACTTTCCATACAAAAGAAAGGATGTGACATAGCCATTATATGTAAGTCTAGTTAGACTGAACCTTGAATATGCAGTGCTTTTTTGGGCCACCATTTAAGCAAGGATGTTCTCCAATTGGAAGCAGTGCAGCAAAGAGCAACAAAATTGATTCCTTCCTTGTGTAACAAACCATGTGATGAGAGACTGCGAGAATTAAACTTGTTCTCCCTAAGCAAGAGATGCCTTGGCCAAATTGATAGAATGTTTTAAAGTACTTCAAGGATTCAATAATGATGATAATGAAAATTTCTTTACAGTAGCACCAGCTTTACCAATAAGAGAAAATGGAGTAAAACTAAGAGTTCACCAAGTTAAGCTGGACTGTTCAAATTATTTCTTTACCAACAATATTATTGATGGGTGGAATAAGTTCCCAGAAAATGTTCAGAGCAACACCCTCAAAATCTTCAAAATTAGGCTTGATCATCACTTGCCACACTCTGGTATTGAATAATTCATGTAATCAGTCATTATTGATGCAGTGGTATATTATGCTACCTTCTCAATCACTGATCTCTCCCTGGCCATGGTGCAGTAACATACCAACATTTATTAACCCAAGTCACCTGCTTTGAGAGAGTAAATAAGGATTATTGTATCATTCTGCAACAGTAGGAATGATATAGGCATGGTAAGTCGAGAGGCTGGAGTTTAAGTTTATCCTTACTATTGTCTTTTTGACAAAAAGTGAAGGGATGCATGTCATTGGCGATAAGATACATGGCATATTCATGTTCATTTTACCTTCTTACTTTCCTGTGAGATTTTTCTTCGGGCATATTGATCCTGCAAGGTATTTTTTCTACCTGTTTTCCATTCAGCGTGTTGCCAGAGGGAGTGGAGGATGAGGAAAGTCTTTCCTTTGCCATCTTTTTCTTCTATTGCTTTTTAGTGGACTTTTTTTTTCTTCTGCCAGACCACTTAGCTTGGACCTTGGGATCTCTCTCTCTCTCTCTCTCTCTCTCTCTCTCTCTCTCTCTCTCTCTCTCTCATATTCTTTTCAGACTTTTTGTGTAGATTAGTAATGCATGCAAATATTTCAGGTATTGATGTCAGAAAAAGTGCCGTTCCATATTGGAAATAGACCTTTCAAGCTGCTGCTTGATAATTTTCTCTACAATGATCTCTCCATCAAAAACTTCATTAAAGGGTTCAAGGTAAGTGTAGTATTTGCACATTATATTATACATATTAGTGAGAGACTAGATATCTGCAATTGAGGGCAAGATTTGTTTGTTCCTGATGCTACTTTGATGAAAAGGGAAAGGCACTGAAAAATATATTTATTGATTATTAAAATCTTTTTAGATTTTTTCTTTCATAATTTTTCAGTATTTCCTACTTTGACTAGATAATGCCAGGAACATACCAAGAAGGATTTCATTTGCTTATATCCATTCTCTAGCTAGTGCACTGAAACCACAGTGCCCAATCCACATCCAGGTCCTGTAGACCTTTCCATGGTTTTCTCAGGCTGCTTCATGTTCCCATTCAGTCCAATAACAGCACATTGCCACTTGTGTATCATATTGCTTTAATTCACCCCTGTTCCATGCATACCTTTCACCGTCATGTATGTTCAGGCCCTGAGCACTCAAAATCTTTTTCACTCCATCCTTTCATCTCCAATTTGGCCAACCCCTTCTTCTTGACCCTTCCACTGTTTAGACTTGTCTATCTACCTATCTATCTGTATCTCTGATGCCTATTCCCTTCTAGAACTCCCATCAAGGGATGGCCATGGCAAAAGAGTCTCTACTTATCCCTGTCCATATACCTCCCTCACATACACCATTCTGTGCATTCTTCCACCATTTTTATCCCTCCAGTACCTCCAGTATTATTTCTTTCTATTTGCCCATGTCACAGGTGGTCTTCCTCTCATAGTAACCCCATTAATTGTACTATCATACTGTACTATCATACTCTCTCCTTGTAAACTCCTGGTCTTGTATTCTTTCCACATGGCCAAACCATCTCAAAGCATTACATTTCACCCACTCAACCATTTCACAATTCATTCTCTTTGCTTTCACTGCCATACCACGTCTCTCTTACACCCCTTCATTCCTTTTATTTCAGCTATGTATGATTGAGCACTTTATGGGTAACTCATCAACATTCCTGTGCTGTTGCAAATTGGAAAGAACTTCACGAATTAGGGCAATGACACCATCACAGCTGGATGTGATCCGCAAATTGCCATCATTCAGGACCTATGTTGAGAGCCGTCCCCTAAAGGAACAGGCAGCGCTTCTCCTTAATGAGAAAGTTTCTAAGGTATGAGGGATGATTTTCCCAGAGATAATTAATGTTTGGCTTTTTTTGACTAGTTCTTATGATTTTAAGGAAGTTATTTTCATTAACTTTATGTGAACTCAGGACCCCATTTATTGGGCTCGTGCAGCTTCAAGGCTGCAGTTCAAGGAGAAGCAGTTGAAATTATAGGCTTTTTTTTAGAAAGAGAAGTTTGTCAACGAGGCTGTACTTCTTTCCCTCTATTGTCAATGGTACAACCTTGCTAGAGGTGACTTCTCACCCACAGTGTGACCAATTGTAGGCTGAGTCCAGTAGCACCATAGTCAGCTTATTAAACCCTTTCACTAATATCTGTTGAATCATCCCCAAACCTCCCACCATCACCACCACCACTGACAGAAGTCTGCTTATAGGCTGGACCTTAGTTGAAATATAGTAAGGTTAATGAAAGGGAAAAAGAAGGGAAGGTATTTGAATTTTGGAGGAATTAAAAAACTTGTTTTCTATAATGTGGCTGTTCATAGCTATTGGAAAAGACATGACAGGTTAGAGAGTTCCATAGCTTTGAGGTGTAGGGAAAGAAACATTTATCAGAACATATCACTTTGAGTTCCAACGGCCACACAGTAATCATGTACCACAGCTGCTTGCCGAGTATTGCATATTCTAGCTATTGGTGGAGGCAAACAAGCAGCCAGCTTTTAGGAGCAAAAACCAAAGCAGCACCTCTAGAAAATGGCAGGTGAATCAGCATTGCAGCATAGGGCAAGTGGAACAGGTTTTGAGGTTAACTTGGGAGAGTTGACAAGTCGGACTTCCTTTGACTCAACACTTTTAAGTAAGTTTTTAGAGCTAGAACCACCCCAGATGTGATAGCAGTACTCCATAAAAGGACTGATTAATCCTTTGTATAAATGTAGCAAATGTTTGGAAGAAAAATTTGACATTTAATCAGAACTCCCAGTTTCTTAGAGGAGGTGGAATTGCAGAACTGTCAAAGGAGGGAGGAAAGTTGTGAGGAATATTCTATAGAGAGTTGAGCAGAAATTGTCTTGGATGGATTAAACTTAACCAGATTTTGTCTACCTCACTGAGATAGCGTGTCCAAGTCTGAGTTTATCAAAAAGGTTGTCATGATGAGACGCAGATCAAGTGAGAGAAGAAGGATTGAGGGATGTGGAGGAATGTGACGTTGAGTCATCAGTGTATGAGTGCATTTGGTTTTGTACAAGAAAGGAAATCATTAATGAAATGTAGAAAAGTGTAGGAGACAGGACAGAACCCAGAGGGACACCACTGTTGATGAAGAGGGAGATGTTAATCCATTTGGATCAACAACTATGGGGTTAGTTCAGCTAGATAAGGAGCAAAGTGAGGGAGGGGAACTTAGAGACAAGACCCTGATACTACACCATGTCAAAAACTCTGGATATATCAGGGGCAACTATAAGGGATTTTCCAACATTTTTCAGGGATGATGACCAGATATTAGTAGGATAGGAAAGAATATCACCAGCGGACCTCATCTTTCAGAGATGACTGTGAGATATAAGGTGTGTGAGGATATGAGAATTGAGGAGGGGTTCAAAGAATGGTTACAGTAAATATCAATACAACAGGACAATAGTTAGAGGGGATCACCCATCTTTGGAACTGAATGTAACAACACATGCTTCCAAAGAAGAAAGAAAAGTTCTTGTTTTTAAGCAAAAACAGAATAGATGAGCAAGTTTAGAGGGACACCCTTTCAGTACACAGGGATGGATGCCATCATGACCAAAAATCTTGCCTGTTTTCTGGGAGAAAAGCTCTTTTTGGACATTTTGAAGAGATTATGGGAATGGGCATAGGATTGCTGAGAAGAGCACCAAGGGGTGAAGGAATATTTAAGTCATCCATGGAGAGTTATGAGAGATAACAAGAACCAAAGAGAGTTGCTTTGTCTAAAGGAGAGACAGCTATAGTACCATAGGATCAGAAAAGTGAAGGAAAGGTGGAGTGACAGAAGTTTTTAGCAATGCCCACAGCTAAAGGCCAGAAAGACCTGTCGATGGATAATGAGAAGTTATCACATTTACTCTAAATAACATGCTTGCAATGATTTTGGGCTTTGTTAGAAGTTGAATGGGAGTCTGAAGTAGGAGAGTTTCTCCAAGCCCGACATGACTGATCCCTTCTAAAAGCATTTTTATTTCCAAGGATTTTTTTTGTTGATTGCTGAAAATTTTGTTCATCAGTCATCTCTGCTCAAGTCCCATTTACTTAGGTTTGATCACTTGTATTCTCGAATGCCTTTCATTTTTTACCATAGTCATAGTTAATATTTCTGCTGGTGTTTCTGTGTTTATAAGGAAAATTATTCTTTATACAGAATTTTCTTTTTCTTTTTAATGCATGTTGGTATACTGAAACCTATCATGAACCTTCCATCAGGACAATAGTTGAACATGTATTGGCATTATCAGCATAGAAATGATTTTTTTTCTAACCCATGCAGTCCACAGTTCTCACCTTGATGACGCACTTGGAATCTTGGTATGCACGCTTCTGTTGTCTTGTGAAGGTGGCCAACGCACTTACAAGTACACTACCACACTCTCCTCTTGGTCGACAGGTATGATTTGTCCTTGAAAGAGAATATTTTGTCTTAAACAAGTTATGGAAAGTGTGATTATTAGCTAAGTATTAGATACTGTACTTAATGATCACTGTTTATGTGACAGTGCCATAGATACATTTGTCATCAAGAGTTATGATAGTAGAGGAGGAAAGCCTCCACACTGTCTTTCATATCTAGCTTGTGAGAGTTGTTCATTATTCTCCACAGAGTAGGTTACCCTTCCTTGTTAAGGGCTTGGGCTAATCAGTCTTCTGTAGAGGAATGCAACATTATAGATTTTATGAAACTGTGAGGACTGTTTGCTTTTATTTTTTTCTCATTTTTTTGCTCATCCTTAATGAGCTATCACCAGGAACAGACAAAAAAATGGCCTCATTCTTTCATATCACTCTCTGGCTCTCATGTATAATGCAAGAAAACTAGAGCCTCCTGTCCACAGCCAGGCCTTATGACCCTTTCCATGGTTTACCTCAACTCCTTATGTCTTGGTTCAGCCTGTTTGACAGCATTTCATCCACTATAAACCACATCACTTCGGTTAGCTTTATCTATTGCACACCTCTCACCCTCCTGCATGTTCAGACCATGAACCTTCAAAGCACCTTTGACTATTATTCCACTACCTCCTTGGTTTGCCCCTTTTGCTTGTTCATTTTACTGCTGATATGCAAACCCTTTTAATCATCCTTTCCTCTTACTATCACACTTCTCTTTTATGCTATCATTTCTTATTCAATAAATCCTCCATACAACACTTATTGTCCTCAAACATATTATTACCAATATATTCAGCCTATCCTTTACATTTTTGTATAAGGCCCATTCCTTGCATCTATACACCATTAGCAGAACTACTACACAATCAAAATGTACCCATTTTTGTCTTTATGTACACATTCCACAATGTATCAGAGACCTTTGTCCCCATCATCCACACTGGGACTTATTTCAGTTCGCATGGCTCCATTCCACTGCCAGGTACATATAACATGTTACTTCAAGTTATCTGGATTCAAATTCGCAACCCAGCTAAGCTGTCTTTTTGCACAGCAAAACCTAATAACCTTGCTTTCATTCACATTTACCATCAGCTTTCTCCTTTCACACTCTCTCTCCCAAACTTAAACACCAACTTCTGGAGTTTCTGACTCATATGTGTCACCATCTCCTTATCATGAGCAAACAGCTACTGACTCAGGCCTGTACAGCTGCTTTCCTCCATAAGACCTTTGCATTCACCTCACTCACCTCATCTATAAATAGAATAAACATCCGTGGTGACATCACACACCCCTACCATAGACCCACCTTCACTTAACCACTTACCCTCTCTTCCCACTCACACATGCCTTACTATCTTGATGAAGACTTTTCGCTGCTTCCATGTGAGGGAGATTTTTGCCGTGGCCACCCCCTTGATGGGAAATTTTAGGGAGGATGGGCATCAAAGATATAGGTAGATAGATAGCTTGTGACAAATTTTCTCCTAATCCATATATTCATAATACCTTCCACAAAACCACATTGTTCTTCTCCACTCTGATGCTCTCTGCATCTCTGCTCCCAACCTCTCAGTGGCCACTTTTCCGTGCAACTCACGAAGTACACTCGACAAACTTTTACCTCTATGATTTGAAATCCAACCTTTTTCCCTTTCACCTCTGTACAACATTGGGACTAAACAGGCATTTCATTAATCCTTAGGCACCTCGCCATGATCCATACACACACTGAAAATCTTAAAATACCAGTCAGTTTGACAGTCACCTCAACTTTTAAGAAATTCAGCTGCAGTACCATTCATTCAAGCCACTTTGCCACATTTTATCTTAAACAAGGCTTTCATCACCAGTTCTCTTTTCACAGCACGACTTGCTATGGCTCCTGCATTACCTTTTGAAAATCATGATTTAGTTAACAAGGGGATGTTATAGAGAAATATTATATCTTTTTTTTTTTTTTTTTTTTTTTTTTTTTTTTTTTTTAGACTTTGTCGCTGTCTCCCGTGTTTGCGAGGTAGCGCAAGGAAACAGACGAAAGAAATGGCCCAACCCCCCCCATACACATGTACATACACACGTCCACACACGGAAATGTACATACCTACACAGCTTTCCATGGTTTACCCCGGACGCTTCACATGCCTTGATTCAATCCACTGACAGCACGTCAACCCCTGTATACCACATCGCTCCAATTCACTCTATTCCTTGCCCTCCTTTCACCCTCCTGCATGTTCAGGCCCCGATCACACAAAATCCTTTTCACTCCATCTTTCCACCTCCAATTTGGTCTCCCTCTTCTCCTCGTTCCCTCCACCTCCGACACATATATCCTCTTGGTCAATCTTTCCTCACTCATTCTCTCCATGTGCCCAAACCATTTCAAAACACCCTCTTCTGCTCTCTCAACCACGCTCTTTTTATTTCCACACATCTCTCTTACCCTTACGTTACTTACTCGATCAAACCACCTCACACCACACATTGTCCTCAAACATCTCATTTCCAGCACATCCATCCTCCTGCGCACAACTCTATCCATAGCCCACGCCTCGCAACCATACAACATTGTTGGAACTACTATTCCTTCAAACATACCCATTTTTGCTTTCCGGGATAATGTTCTCGACTTCCACACATTTTTCAAGGCTCCCAAAATTTTCGCCCCCTCCCCCACCCTGTGATCCACTTCCGCTTCCATGGTTCCATCCGCTGACAGATCCACTCCCAGATATCTAAAACACTTCACTTCCTCCAGTTTTTCACCATTCAAACTCACCTCCCAATTGACTTGACCCTCAACCCTACTGTACCTAATAACCTTGCTCTTATTCACATTTACTCTTAACTTTCTTCTACCACACACTTTACCAAACTCCGTCACCAGCTTCTGCAGTTTCTCACATGAATCCGCCACCAGCGCTGTATCATCAGCGAACAACAACTGACTCACTTCCCAAGCTCTCTCATCCCCAACAGACTTCATACTTGCCCCTCTTTCCAAGACTCTTGCATTTACCTCCCTAACAACCCCATCCATAAACAAATTAAACAACCATGGAGACATCACACACCCCTGCCGCAAACCTACATTCACTGAGAACCAATCACTTTCCTCTCTTCCTACACGTACACATGCCTTACATCCTCGATAAAAACTTTTCACTGCTTCTAACAACTTGCCTCCCACACCATATATTCTTAATACCTTCCACAGAGCATCTCTATCAACTCTATCATATGCCTTCTCCAGATCCATAAATGCTACATACAAATCCATTTGCTTTTCTAAGTATTTCTCACATACATTCTTCAAAGCAAACACCTGATCCACACATCCTCTACCACTTCTGAAACCACACTGCTCTTCCCCAATCTGATGCTCTGTACATGCCTTCACCCTCTCAATCAATACCCTCCCATATAATTTACCAGGAATACTCAACAAACCTATACCTCTGTAATTTGAGCACTCACTCTTATCCCCTTTGCCTTTGTACAATGGCACTATGCACGCATTCCGCCAATCCTCAGGCACCTCACCATGAGTCATACATACATTAAATAACCTTACCAACCAGTCAACAATACAGTCACCCCCTTTTTTAATAAATTCCACTGCAATACCATCCAAACCTGCTGCCTTGCCGGCTTTCATCTTCCGCAAAGCTTTTACTACCTCTTCTCTGTTTACCAAATCATTTTCCCTAACCCTCTCACTTTGCACACCACCTCGACCCAAACACCCTATATCTGCCACTCTGTCATCAGACACATTCAACAAACCTTCAAAATACTCATTCCATCTCCTTCTCACATCACCACTACTTGTTATCACCTCCCCATTTACGCCTTTCACTGAAGTTCCCATTTGCTCCCTTGTCTTACGCACCCTATTTACCTCCTTCCAGAACATCTTTTTATTCTCCCTAAAATTTACTGATAGTCTCTCACCCCAACTCTCATTTGCCCTTTTTTTCACCTCTTGCACCTTTCTCTTGACCTCCTGTCTCTTTCTTTTATACTTCTCCCACTCAATTGCATTTTTTCCCTGCAAAAATCGTCCAAATGCCTCTCTCTTCTCTTTCACTAATACTCTTACTTCTTCATCCCACCACTCACTACCCTTTCTAAACAGCCCACCTCCCACTCTTCTCATGCCACAAGCATCTTTTGCGCAATCCATCACTGATTCCCTAAATACATCCCATTCCTCCCCCACTCCCCTTACTTCCATTGTTCTCACCTTTTTCCATTCTGTACACAGTCTCTCCTGATACTTCTTCACACAGGTCTCCTTCCCAAGCTCACTTACTCTCAGCACCTTCTTCATCCCAACATTCACTCTTCTTTTCTGAAAACCCATACTAATCTTCACCTTAGCCTCCACAAGATAATGATCAGACATCCCTCCAGTTGCACCTCTCAGCACATTGACATCCAAAAGTCTCTCTTTCGCACGCCTGTCAATTAACACGTAATCCAATAACGCTCTCTGGCCATCTCTCCTACTTACATAAGTATACTTATGTATATCTCGCTTTTTAAACCAGGTATTCCCAATCATCAGTCCTTTTTCAGCACATAAATCTACAAGCTCTTCACCATTTCCATTTACAACACTGAACACCCCATGCATACCAATTATTCCCTCAACTGCCACATTACTCACCTTTGCATTCAAATCACCCATCACTATACTATAACCCGGTCTCGTGCATCAAAACCGCTAACACACTCATTTAGCTGCTCCCAAAACACTTGCCTCTCATGATCTTTCTTCTCATGCCCAGGTGCATATGCACCAATAATCACCCACCTCTCTCCATCAACTTTCAATTTCACCCATATTAATCGAGAATTTACTTTCTTACATTCTATCACATACTCCCACAACTCCTGTTTCAAGAGTATTGCTACTCCTTCCCTTGCTCTTGTCCTCTCACTAACCCCTGACTTCACTCCCCAGACATTTCCAAACCACTCTTCCCCTTTACCCTTGAGCTTCGTTTCACTCAGAGCCAAAACATCCAGGTTCCTTTCCTCAAACATACTACCTATCTCTCCTTTTTTCACATCTTGGTTACATCCACACACATTTAGGCACCCCACTCTGAGCCTTCGAGGAGGATGAGCACTCCCCGCGTGACTCCTTCTTCTGTTTCCCATTTTAGAAAGTTAATACAAGGAGGGGAGGATTTCCGGCCCCCCGCTCCCGTCCCCTCTAGTCGCTTTCTACGACACGCGAGGAATACGTGGGAAGTATTCTTTCACCCCTATCCCCAGGGATAATATACATATATATATACACACACACACACACACACACGCACACACACACACACACACACACACACATACATATATATACATATTAAAAATGTAAGAAACAATTTAGAAAACAAACTTTTAGCTTGAAATGAATGAAAAAATGAACGTCACATAATGTTCAACCTCTGGCTATGGAAAAGGAAATGTACAATTTATTCACACAAACGTCAATAGCAGTTCTCATCAATTCCACCACTGAATCAATAAGCTTCAATGTCTAAGCTACATTTTTCTCCAACTTCACTATCTTCTTGTCAAAACACCATGCATGAAAACTATCACTCCAGTAACACAACTATAAACATTATATCTGGTAGATAATAAACAAATTTTGAATGAAATTGTCAAAACTTTTATTTTATTTATGTTGTATGATATACATGTTTATGTTGCACTACTCCTTTGATATTCTGCAGGTGAGGGAAGTATTGACGACTTGTCTCTCACAGCCACTAGCTGAAACAGAAGAATTCAAGGATGCTCTGAAGTTGTTACAACTTTTGGCTCGTGATGAACTCCTACCTATCCTGACAAATGTCTTAGATATATTACAAGGTGAGGAGAAACATTTTGGCAGGTTCAAGGAAAATATCACTTGAAATGTCTGTCAAATTGTGTATCACTATAAACTCTTCATAATTTTCAACATATAGACCTCTGTTACCTGGAAAAGGGGACCTCACATAGATCTTTGATTTGTGCTTTTGCACTAACAGTTGATTATCAGCTGATGAGTGTTATGGCATGAGATGCCTAAGGCCTTATATGATTTCACATAAGTTCTTCCATTACCCCTCAGGCATGGTGTGGGGAGTATGTTCCGCTAGACTGCATAATGTAGAGGACATCGAGCAGTATTTGTAATTGACGACAAGGAGTTTATTGATATGGATGGTGTTTTAGTTGGTGATAAGGCTAAGGCCTTTTTCAGTTGTTTCCTCTGTTATTTTATTCATATCTGATGTTCTTTCATATCATAAATTTTTTTATTCCTCTCTTTGAAAAACGCCATTTTTTCAGAAAGCTTGAGAATTTCAAATGCTGCTTAAGGGGTTAAGTGCATTCATTCCCAAAATTCACTCATGTTTATCCTCAGCTTTTTCAGGGGCCACATGCATGTCTTGTCAGAAATATTTGCAAAACTGAGGCTCCAGCTTCATAGGTTGAATAAAGGTCCAATTATATTTATCTCCCTGAGGTAGAATTGGTAGCTTGCTATAATAAAAGATATATCCCTTTCACTAATTCTACTATCCAGCCTAGACTGCACTTGACAAAGAAACTGCTAATTACCAGGTATCAATTAACTTTCTTAACCCTCTGATGTTGCAAGAACTGGTTGCATCACAACACTCATCAGCTGACAATCAACTGTTCGTGTGTTTATGAGTTCTTTTTCCCCTATCCCCTGGAGACTAGAGAGGCGTAGCATTAGATTTTTCATATTGAACTTGGATCGTTTTGTCACTTTCATTGTGTAGTTTAAAGATGTGATAAGGAAGTGAGGTCACAAGACCTCACACCCATCTAAGACTGGTAAATTCATTATTTTATCAAGATTACTGAGGATTCATTTTTTCCAGACCTGTTCACTTTAATCAAGATGCAAAGAAATTAGCAGTTGATTATCTTTTTTTTGACCCTGATATTAAAATGTTTTAGTTAGTTTGATGGATGATAGTTGGGTACAGCTTTACATCTTATACATTTTTTGTCACTTTTGATTGTCAATTCCTACATTAGTGAGGTAGTCTTAGGAACAGACAAAGAAAGGCCATATCTGCTCACATGAATCTATTCTTTAGTTGTCATGTGTAATGCAGTGAAACCACAGCTAACCACACTTTTTCTTTTAGATATATTTGATACCCTAAGACTCATTTGTTTTTTCTCCACAGAAGAGTCTGACGTTGATGAAGTACTGTTAGAATTTTATAATAAATTAGCAGTGATATTAGGACGCTTGAAAAGTTTGGATCAGGTAGACCAGGTAATTGATGATTCTCCGCTTGATGAAATGCCTCTCAACATCCAAGCTACAGACAGATTCCACTTGAAGGAGGTTTGTCACAATTGTTCATTTTATTTTCATTACTTAGTTTTGAATGAAGTCATATCATCTGTTATAGCTTCAGCATTTTGCACATTTGATCTTTTAATCATTGCTTGCATAATTTCCACATAGCTATGTGGGATAATAGTTGGTAGGCAGCTAACGACCAGGAAGGTATATTACCAGTACTGTGACATCTACTTAGTGAGCCAGCACCTTAGTTGTTGTCAAGTCACACTTCTCTAACCCAGGTAGCTGTCTTTTCTTTCTGCCGCACTAACGGATGGACTACTGGCATTCTGTCTACAAATGTACAATCTCTCTTTGGCATGTGTAACACTTGACAACCCTTAACTCATGCAGCTCATTGTTCTTAACTCTGGATTTTCCTGCAGTGAGCACTATGTGCTAGCGCAGTCTTTGAGCAAAATGGTAGGAGAAATAGATAAAAGTAGTAGGTAGGAGCATTTAAGCAGGAGTACTAGATAGAAACATTAGGTAGAAGTGGTTGGTGGTAGCATTAGATAGAAGTAGTCTTTAGGAACATTAGGTAGGAGCCTCTGCAGACACTGCTTTGGACTTGCCCTCTGCGAGTGGCCTGTTAAGGGTGAGGCAATAAAGGCGAAGAAGCGGCACTGGAGTTCTTTATTTATGGAGAATTTGTTGCTGTGGCCACCCCTTTCAGGGAGTAACAGTTGGAATAGGCATCAGAGATATAGATAGATAGGTCGTTATGTTGGCATGAATGATACATCAATAAATGGTATCTTATTTAGTTTTCAGTTGGAAAGTTCAATTGCTGATTAAGCTAATGAGTTAGAGTTTAATACCATAACCAACAAAAGGTATATAGGATCACTTGTACAAATAAGTTGCTTCACATTCATCCCTGCTTACTTTACATTTTTTATGGATAACGATTCATCATCTGATACACAAGAACCACATACTTCTCTCAGCGAAGCTTTGATTTATTGTACACGTGCAGTATTCCTTTCATGTTTAGTGCATTCTAATGCATAACTATAATTTTTTTCAGAAATTACTAGAACTGGCAAAGAAGAAGTGCAAGAGGCCAAATATTTATGAATCATTGCGGTCAGAGGTGCTCCAAATCATGGTGAATGAATTTGAGCAACATCTTCAGCCCCCATCTAAACAACCACTGCATGAAATTGTTTTCTTTGATTCTTCATCCACAGTGAAGAGACATCTGGTGGGCATGCCAAGAGCTGCTGTCACCACAGCTTTATCTAATCCACACCATTACTTGCAGGTGGGTCACATTGCAGTCTTAATATCATTTAAGATTTTAGATCAAGGTCGTTGTATATTTTGTGTAGTCATAGATCAGTCCATGGGGCATGGCTGTGGATGGTAGGCTCTGGTTTTAGTACATTACATTATGCATGACACTAAGAAAGTGGATATGTGCAAGTAAGGCCTTCGTTCATTTGTTTTAGATGCTACTTTTTGAAGATGGCAGATGTAAGTAAGTATGCATCTTACCTCCCTGCTCCAGGATCCTTTCCTATGGGGCTCATACAGTATTGGTCATGTCCATCAGGTGGACCACAAATCAAGAAGTGTAATAGTGATATGTACATGTCTTTGTTGCGTGAGCACAAGATAGATGAGTACATGTACAGTGTTTTGCCTGGAAATTGCTTGTAAGGCATAAGGGGTCTTGATATATGTTAAATTGGAGTTTGTAATGTTGGAGAAAGGAAATATGCGACTTCCAGAATACAAATGAGAAAAGTAACTCTTTGATGCATGGGAAGTATAGTTTCAGATGGTTGTATGTCTCTTGGGGTTAATTTTCAGACTGGTTTAGGAAGGCACTTATTTAGTGCTTGTTGGGAGAAGGGGATCTGTAATTATAGGTTAATGGTGTGAAACAAGGGTAAAATTTTTATTTCTACTTGAGGGTTTTTGGCAGGCTGTTGATTGGTTTGGGTGAGTGTGGCTTAATGCTTTCTAAAAGAACTGAGTGCTTGGCATATTGAGATAAGATTATATTGCAAGTACTTATTTTTCATTGTGTAGGTATTAAATGTTTGTAGATGTTATGCAGCCAATGATTGTTCTAAGTGTTCTATTTTGTGTGGTTTACAGTGTTATTATGTGCATTTTTGACAGGGTAGATGACCAGTGAGTTGGGCTTAGTTTAGGATAGAGTGAATGAGTTATTTGTGGAAGATACTAAAGGATTCTTATTCTTGTCTGATTCTGGTAACAGTAAGTGTTCTGAGGGTTTTTAATTCATTTATGGCCTGTGTTGTTTTGCGTGGCATGGGGAGTAAACATGTGCATCTTAGGTGATATCAGTATGGATGGAGTTTTGTTGAGGAGTGGAAAGTGGTTTGATTATTCAGGGCGATGGGAGGGTGTGCATTGTTTTCATATCTCTCAGAGGTTAAGAGGATGTCGTTAGATTTCTATGGGGATGCAGAGGTTGTTTTGAGTGACCATTGTTCTGATTGCATGATAAAGTGTTGCATTTTTAAGGTTGCTGTAATGTGGTAGTAAGGTCATCTTTATATTAGAGAACTTTCACACTGTGGACTGCAGAAGGTGACTGGAGGTCACATAGGAAGATATGAAGAGTATTGGAGAAAGCTGCTCCCTGGGGAATGCTGTTTTAGAGTTTAAAGGTTTTAGAAGTAAAGCCAGTCATGAAGTTGGCTGACTTTTCTTTTTTTTTTCACAGTTTTGGCTTGGGATGTCATGCCTCATTTCTGTGACAGTGTGTTAAGGAAGGTGTCAAATGCTTTTTTGGTACTTAATGTCATTAACACTGTGGGAGGGGTTATATTTGGTTGGAACCATCTACAATGTCTTGTATGAAGTTTGTTTGCAGTGTTGGGTCTGAATACGTGCTTTATAGATGAAACTGGGATAATTTGGTTGGCTTTGATGTGGATCATTTCACAAAGATGTTTGGATATTGAAGACAGAAGTGGTGTAGGACACTGAAAGGAAGGGAAGTTCGGTGGTTTGGAGGGTTTCAGGTTGGGAATTGTGTTGACGTTTCCAGATGTATAGAATTTTGTCATGTAGTCAAAAGTGGGTAGTATCTGTAAGTCCTTAGAATGCAGTTAGGCTGAAGTATTTTATGTGGAAGTTTGATATGTTGTCAGTATCTGTTGTAGGGGAGTTCTTTACTCTTTTACTCATCTGGACATGAATTTATGCAAAGTGAATGACTCCTTTAGTCATAAATATATGCACTAGTTTCACACCTCTGTTTCAAGGCCATTGTAGTTTATCGAGTTGGCAAGTGCATGATGATTTCTCCCTATAGTCAGTCACTTTGTAGCCATGCTAAAAACAGTACATTCTCTTTTTTTTTGGGGGGGGTGGGGGAGGAAATTGAGTTGCTGTTAATGAGATTTGGAGGATCAAGTAAATGATAATCTTGAAATACCTGGTAATTGTAATCTGTCATTAGATTGTGTTATGGACACTGACATTTTTAGGATTAAAAGTTGACCACTATGAGGCAAAAGAAGTTGTTTCTGGCACAGTTGGAGGCAATGTTGCCAGTGACAGTAAAAAAAAATTGTCTTATTGGCACAGCTGGTAATTTAATAAACTTTTATAATGTTGCTTTTATGAAAATCTTACCAGTGAATCACATTGATTACAACAAGAAAAGAGGTAGATGAAATAGCTCATGATTATTCATAATAATTTTCGTTGTAGATAAAATGAATGATAAAGCATACATGGGACAACTCACATGACACTCAGGTTTTACTCGCTCACTCTTTAGCATGCGCTGACACAGCTACAAGACTTTTACACATTATCAGAGTGACAGCACTGGATGAAATATACTCATGAAATCGTTTGTTTTTCATAATCTATACATATCCATTATCCTCAGTGTGTCACTAGCGCTCCACATCAAGAGAACTGTTCTGCTAATCCAGGTTATTGTTCCTTGATACATGTTGTACTTTTTCAAATAGAAGTGAGCTAAGGACATTATTCTTAAGGTGACCCTATTCCATCATACTGTATAGTGAATGGGAGATTCTTACCTTTACCCCTTTCCTTCTTATGGATGTGGTAATTTCAGAACAGTATGAATTGCTATATTTAAAATGAAGGCTTCATTTAAAGTGTGATTGCCTTAATCAGTTTGTACGATTGGCTCCAGTTGATTGTGTTTTTTTTAATTGCCTTTTACTAACTTTTTGGGTTGGGACAAGTTATAAAAAGTAAATCCTCACAAATGTTGCATGGCATGCACTTGATCCATCATGGGGACAGAATTGGAGTTATGATAAGCTAGATATAAGCTTTACTGGCATTGGAGTTATGATGAGATAGATACAAACTATATCATAGTGTTTGTTTTTCCATCAGCATATTTGATGGAATAGTAACAGTATAGTGACTGGGCGAATATAATGCCTTTTGAAATACTTTTACTTGTAAATTGCATTTTCTGCAACTTCTTTCTGCAGATGTGCAGATGATAGTCATGTATGGTTTGAATTGAAAAAGTACATATGTGCTTGTTGTAAAATTACTGTTATGTGTGTTGGATATTATGTAGCTACTTAAGATGATGACTTAACAGAACTAGAAATGAAGCCTGTTTCCTTGTATTTTTGAATTGTTTGTAATTTTCTTCTGAATCTCTTTCCCAGTGTGAATGCTGCCATCTAGATGACCCATCAAGCATTATTACAACATTGCCTGATATCAGTGTGGCATACAAACTTCATTTAGAGTGTGGTCGACTAATCAATCTGTATGATTGGCTTCAGGCCTTCATCTCTGTTGTAGATCCAGAGGAAGATACGTCTAACAAGAAAACCATAGACAAGAAATTACAGTATCCTTTTTTTGAGGAACAAAAATATGAATGAGATGAATAGTTCTAAGCAGATTTATCTGCTTAAGTTAACCCAACATTCTCAGGCTTTCTTTTACACCTTTCTTCCATATGATAGTAAGCTCATATACTGGAAATTTGCCATAACAATATATAGATTAGTGAGCCAGTTGACTCAGTTTGCTTAGTAGGAAGCTGTGTCTCACTATAGTGTAATTATGAGTCTCAAATTTAAAAGTGGTTCCTTCTATAGAGAAGTGGAAAATAAAGTATCAAACCTTGATTAATTAATGATAAAAGAGAATAATAATGTAAGGGAATGATTAGAAAAGAGAATGATAAAAGAAGTCATCTGTCATTTATTGTAAGTGCCACTACAGTATGCACACTCCCCTGCCCAGATACACTTTCATGAAGATGCTTTTCTGGTGCAATGAAATGACTGCTTTGCACTGTTACTGTACTGTTTTTAGTTTTTGCATTATACTAGTAGCCTTGCGGAAGATGAAATCCAGCAAGGTGGCGGGATTGGATGGTATTTCAGTTGAATTTATTAAGAAAAGGGGTGACTGTAAGGATCTTCATTGTATGTATGGATTATGGTGAAGTGCCTGAGGATTGGAAGAATGCATGTATAGTGCCATTGTATAAAGGCAAAGGGGATAAAGGTGAATGTTCAAACTACTGAGGCATAAGTTTGTTGAGTGTTCCTGGAAAATTATATGGGAGGATATTGATTGAGAGGGTTGAGGTTTGCACAGAGCATCAGATTGGGGAGGAGCAGTGTGGTTTCAGGGGTGGTAGAGGATGTGTACATCAGGTATTTACTTTGGAGAATGTATTTGAGAAATACTTAAAAACCAGATGTATTTGTATATGGCATTTATGGATCTATGGATCTGGAGGAGGCATATGATAGGGTTGATAGAGATGCTTTGTGGGTCATAAGAATTTATGGTGTGGGAGGTAAGCTGCTAGAAGCAATGAGAAGTTTTTACCAAGGGTGTAAGGCATGTGTATGACTAGGGAGAAAGGCGAGTGACTGGTTTACAGTGAAGGTCGGTCTGTGGCAAGGGTGTGTGATGTCACCATGGTTGTTTAGTTTGTTTATGGGTGGGGTAGTGAGGGAGGTAAATGCAAGAGTTTTGGAGAGAGGAGCAAGTGTGCAGTTTGTTAGGATGAGATGGCCTAGGAAGTAAGTCAGTTGTTGTTCACCACTGATACAGTACTGGTGGTTGATTTGAGTTAGAAACTGCAGAAGTTGGTGACTGAGTTTGGAAGAACGTGTGGAAGGAGAGTGGAAGAACGTGTGGAAGGAGAGAGTTGAGAGTAGATGTTAATAAGAGCAAGGTTATAAAGTTTAGCAGGGTTGAGGTGCAAGTTTGAAAGAAGAAAAATTGGGGGACATGAAGTGTTTGCGGTATCTGGGAGTGGACTTGGCAGCAAATGGATTGTGGAAGCGGAAGTGAGTCAAAGGGTGGAGGAGGGGGCAAGGGTCCTGGGAGCATTGAAGAATGTGTGGAAAGAGAGAACATTATCTTGGAGAGCAAAAATGGGTATGTTTGGAGAAATAGTAGTTCCAACAATATCATATGGTTGTGAGGCATGGGCTATAGATAGAGTTGTGCAGAGGAGGGCGGATGTGTTGGAAATTGAATGTTTGAAGTGGTTTGACTAAGTAAGTAATGAAAGAATAAGAGAGATGTGCAGTAATAAAAAGAGTATGGTTTAGAGAGCAGAAGAGGGTGTGTTGAAATGGTTCGGACATATGGAGAGAATGAGTGAGTAAAGGTTGACAAAGAGAATATTTGTGTCAGAGGTGGAGGCAACAAGGAGAAGTGAGAGACCAAATTGGAGGGGGAAAGATGGAGTGAAAAATATTTTGAGCAATTGGTGCCTGAACATTCAGAAGGGTGAAAGACGTGCATGGAATAGAGTGAATTAGAATGATGTGATATACCGGGGTCAGCATGTAAAGGGCATGTGAAGCATCTGGGGTACACCATGGAAAGGTCTTTGGGGCCTGGATATGGATGGCGAGCTGTTTTTTCTGTGCATTACACATGACGGTTTGAGAATGGATGTGAGTGGATGTGGCCTTTCTCCGTATGTTTCTGGGCACTACCTCACTGTTGTAGGGGGTGACGATGCTGTTTCTTGTGAGGTTGGGTGGCCTTGGGAAATGGATAAAGGCAAGCATGAACAACTGAACAAATGAAGAAACAGGATTTTCACTTCTATCTGTTCTTTGTAGGAACTCATTATTTATGAATTCTTCACTTTTTTGAATATTTGTTCTGCTTTCCTCACCTTAGCAAGGTAACCATAGGAACCAGTGTTTAAGCCTTAGTGGAAAAATTCTTGCTTGTTTTCTTCTATTCTTACTGTGATAATGATGTTACAGCAAAGGATTACCAGTCCCCTGCTCCCCATTCATTGGTCACCATTTATGACAGGTAAGAGATACTTGAATTGTATTTTTTCTGCCATAAATATTATTTACACATATTTTAAACATTTCAGGACACAGGCAATGTGTACTTACAAATGCATTTTTCTTTTATACCAGCTTGCCTTTCCTACTTTTCTGCTTCCTGCTGTTCATACTTTTAGAAAATATGAGGGGATGATTTCCAGCCAATTGTCCCACCTTCTTAGTCACTTTTGGTGATATGTAAGACATACATGGATAATATTCTTTCCTCCCAGTGTTTCATTTACTCAAATTTTCAACATTTCAGGAAACTGACCATGTGTACTTTACTAAGCCTTTATATCAGCTTGCCTCTCACTCCTTAGTGTGTTGACATGAGAAACAGGTAACTAAGCCTTGACTTTTTTATTTTCCACCCCTAATTTAGGAAGTGATAATGTATTAGGGTAGGATTTCAAACCGCTTGCTCCAACCCTTCTTAATTGCCTTCTGTGACATGCAGGAGGTATTTGGGTGGTATGATCCCCTCTTTAGTTATTACAATACTTAACTGCATTGATTTTTCTTTTGATAAGTGTACTGGAACTTTTTTGTGTTTATAGTGCCATAGTTAGTTTTATTAACAAATTAATTAATGATAAACTTTTAATAAGTTGTATTATGTGTAACCAGGGGTTATTTGGACATTTGGTGCTCATCTGTATGTTGGAAAAGATTAGATTTCATAGAATCACATTTATGCTATCTGACTTGGATTTCTCGTACCACTGATGTGTGCACGTATGATAATCAACTTACTTTTTTAAGAGCATTATGTTAAAAAGTTTTGTTGTTTTTTCCCCTTTCTTTTTGGCATATTTAGTGTAGAGATCTTGATTATTAGATGTTTGTAATTAGTTGGTCTTAAAGATATTTTTTTGTATTTTTTTGCTGTATTGAAGTATTCTTGAATTTTACTGAACTTTATTGTGAAAGTTTTCCTTAACAGTACTCTAGAGCCCGCTTTGTTCAAGCTGTGTCTGAGTTGCAGTTCCTGGGCTTTGTTAAGCCCACCCATCGAAAGACTGATCATGTAGCCAGACTTACATGGGGTGGATGTTAACATAGTCAGCATTTGGTGAACATACTACTGCAGTGTTGTGCCTGGAATGTATGAATAAGTGCACTTATGTTCGTGTAGCATTTCATTTTATGCGTCATTTGACATTTGTCATTCATATTTTATTATGTAATATTGATGTGGCAGATGGCATAACTTTAGTTTTAGCTTCTCTTTTTCTGTAACCTAGTTGGCAAGTTCAGTCAAATGAATGTGCTGTCCACATGTTATTTCTACGTGATCACCACTTCTTGTCTTAGCGAGGTAGCTCTTGAACAGACAAAGAAAGGCCACAGTCACTCATATCCATTCTTTAGCTGTCATGTGAAGTGCACCGAAACCACAGCCCTCTATCCACAACCAGGCCCCACAGACCTTTCCATGGTTTCTCCTGCCCACTTCACATGCCCTTATCATTCAAATTTTTTTTCATTCTATTAGCAAACAACAGTTCTCTCTCTCTCTCTCTCTCTCTCTCTCTCTCTCTCTCTCTCTCTCTCTCTCTCTCTCTCTCTCTCTCTCTCTCTCTCTCTCTCTCTCCCAGCACTTTTTTCCCTGTACAGACTGCATATACTCGCCCATGTCACCAAGACCCTCTTACAGAAGATCCCCAACTTATGATGGGGTTACATTCTGATAAAGCTATCATAATTTGAAAATGTCGAAGATACATTTATTACAATACATCCTACCTGCCGAACATCATAGCATAGCCTAGCCAACCCATAAACATTCTCAGAACACTAATATTATCCTGTAATTGGACAAAATCATCCAACACAAAGCCTATTTTATAGTAAAGTGTTGAATATCACACCATCATAAAGTCAAAAAGTTGTAAGTTGAACCATCGTAAGTCCGAGATCATTTGTATTTGCCTCCCACATCCCCCATCCACAAAACAAATTGAAGAGCCATAGTGACATCACACAATCCTGCTGCAGACCAACTTTCACTTGGAACCACCCACTATCTTCTCTTCCTACTGATACACATGCCTTACACCCATGAGAAAAACCTCTCGATGCTTCTTGCAGCTTTCTTCCACGTCATATATTTTTTAAACCTTCTACAGGGCATCTCTATCAACCCTGGTATATGCTTTCCCCAGATCCATGAATCCAACAGCAAATCCCTCTGTTTCTCAAAGAATATCTCACACATATTCTGTAAAGCAAAGGCCTGATACACACATCGTCCTCTGCTTTTGAAACCACGCTCTTCCTCCCCAATCTGATGTTCTTAACATGCCGTCACCCTCTCAGTCAATACTCTCTTATACAACTTACCAGGTATACTCAACAACCTCTGTAATTTGAACACTCACCTTTGTCCCCTTGTCCATATTGTATTATATTTTTGATGAGGTGGATAGCTTAACTTTAGTTTTAGTATTTCTTAACCACATTATATATCCTAATTTGCAAATTGGGTCAAGTGAATGTGTTGTTATGTTTTTATGGTAATTTTGTATTTTCCCTAATAAAATTATTAAGATGAATTATTTTACTTGTAAGTGGCTTTGAGGTTTGAGAAGTAGCACTCATATAGTGGGTTATATATCCAGAAGCAACACCCTGTGTAAAAAGAGAGAGTGAGAGTTCCTACAAACCTACGACAAGATTCAACCATAATGGCAGGGCTAGAGAGAGAGTACCTTCCTACCTACAAACCCATGCCGAGATTCAGCCATAATGGCAGGGCTAGAGAGAGAGTACCTATCTACCTACAAACCTGTGACAAGATTCAACCATAATGGCAGAGCTAGAGAGAGAGAGAGAGCATCTTTCTACCTACAAACCTACTACGAGATTCAGCCATAATGGCAGGGTTAGAGAGAGAGTACCTACCTACCTACAAACCTACAATGAGATTCAGCCATAAAGGCAGAGCTAGAGAGAGAGAGTACGTGCCTACCTACCAACCTACAACAAGATTTAGCCATAGTGGCAGGGCTAGAGAGAGAGTACCAACCTACATTTAAACCTACAACGAGATTCAGCCATAGTGGCAGGGTTAGCACATAGTGCTTACTGCTCCTCTTGCTCGATGAACAAGACTGTCCTTCTCAGCTGCCACCTGCATTACACAATCCTTTGTTCATTTGGAACCAATTTCAACCACATCTATATCCAAAAGCCTCTTGTTTACTCCTACTTCATATATATATATATATATATATATATATATATATATGGGTAAGGGGAGTGAAAAAGATTTTGAGCGATCGGGGCCTGAACATACAGGAGGGTGAAAGGCATGCAAGGAATAGAATGAATTGGAACGATGTGGTATGCCAGGGTTGACATGCTGTCATTGGATTGAACCAGGCCATGTGAAGTGTCTGGGGTAAACCATGGAAAGTTTTGTAGGGCCTAGATATGGAAAGGGAGCTGTCATTTCAGTGCATTACACATGACAGCTAAAGACTGAGTGTGAACGAATGTGGCCTTTGTTGTCTTTTCCTAGCACTACCTCGTGCACACATGGAGGGAGGGGGGTCGCCATTTCATGTGTGATGGGGTGGCGACGGAGTAAACCATGGAAAGTTTTGTGGGGCCTGAATGTGGAAAGGGAGCTGTGGTTTTTGTGCATTACACATGACAGCTAGAGACTGAGTGTGGATGAATATGGCCTTTGTTGTCTTATCCCAGCGCTACCTCATATGCATGCAGGGGGTGCTGTTTTATGTGTGGCAGGGGTTGTGATGGTAATGGATGAAGGCAGCAAGTATGTATATGTACATGTGTTTATATTTATGTGCCTGTAAATGTATATGTATGTATATGTTGAAGTGTATAGGTATGTATATGTGCATGTGTGTGCGTTTATGTACATACATGTGTATGTGGGTGGGTTGGGCCATTCTTTCATCTGTTTCCTTGCACTTCTTCGTTAACGCGGGAGACAGCGACAAAGTTTGGTAAAGCGTGTGAAAGAAGAAAGTTAAGAGTAAATGTGAATAAGTGCAAAGTTATTAGGTACAGTAGGGTTGAGGGTCAAGTCAATTGGGAGGTAAATTTGAATGGAGAAAAACTGGAGGAAGTAAAGTGTTTTAGATATCTGGGAGTGGATCTGGCAGTGGATGGAACCATGGAAGCAGAAGTGAATCATTGGATGGGGGAGGGGGCGAAAATTCTGGGAGCCTTGAGAATGTTTGGAAGTCGAGAACATTATCTCAGAAAGCAAAAATGGGTATGTTTGAAGGAATAGTGGTTCCAACAATGTTATATGGTTGCGAGGCATGGGCTATGGATAGAGTTGTGCAGAGGAGGGTGGATGTGCTGGAAATGAGATGTCTGAGGACAGTATGTGGTGTGAGGTGGTTTGATCGAGGAAGTAATGTAAGGGTGGGAGAGATGTGTGGAAATAAAAAGAGTGTGGTTGAGAGAGCAGAAGAGGGTGTTTTGAAATGGTTTGGTCACATGGAGAGAATGAGTGAGGAAAGATTGACCAAGAGGATATATGTGTCAGAGGTGGAGGGAACGAGAAGTGGGAGACCAAATTGGAGGTGGAAAGATGGAGTGAAGAAGATTTTGAGTGATCGGGGCCTGAACATGCAGGAGGGTGAAAGGCGTGCAAGGAATAGAGTGAATTGGAATGATGTGGTATACCGGGGTCGACGTGCTGTCAGTGGATTGAACCAGGGCATGTGATGCGTCTGGGGTAAACCATGGAAAGTTGTGTGGGGCCTGGATGTGGAAAGGGAGCTGTGGTTTCGGTGCATTATCACATGACAGCTAGAGGCTGAGTGTGAACGAATGGGGCCTTTGTTGTCTTTCCTAGCGCTACCTGGCACACGTGGGGGGAGGGGATTGTTATTCCATGTGTGGCGAGGTGGCGATGGGAATAAATAGAGGCAGACAGTATGAATTATGTACATGTGTATATATGTATATGTCTGTGTGTGTATATATATGTGTGCACATTGAGATGTATAGGTATGTATATTTGCATGTGTGGACGTGTATGTATATGCGTGTGTATGTGGGTGGGTTGGGCCATTCTTTCGTCTGTTTCCTTGCGCTACCTCGCTAACGCGGGAGACAGCGACAAAGCAAAATAAAACAGCCTAGATCTATGTCACTCTGATAACATGTTACATAAGCCAGCTGTCACATTAACTGTAATAAAGTGACGAAGTACAAGGTTCATGATTATCTAAACCAGCCCTACAGTTAAGTTACATAAGGGTCAAATGACCTCGACCCCATGAGGATTCAGAGACAATGATTTAACGGTTATTACATTTACAGATATCAACGCTAGACATAGCCCTAGATCTTAAACACATATGTCTGATTATTCATACAGTGAAATTACAAATCCAGAGATTTGTAACAATAGTAATATGAAAACGGAGATATTTCTGTTTCAGTTGTCACTGCAGGTGAATTCAATTTCTAAGCATCATTTCATAGATTCATTTAACTGTAATCTGTAAGTTTCATGAAACAATGTTGTTTGGGTGTTTCAAATGAAACATTATACACCTTTTTGTTGCCCCCCAAAAAAATCTGAACTAGAACATAATAAATATTTATAAATTTACCTTTACAATAAATGAGAAAATCAATATGAAATTTAATCCCTTTGATCTGAAATGAAGATTGAGTTAGCCATTTTCAACAATCTGATTATTCTCCAAGTTTTGAGTGAAACAATAGATATCTACATATACTTTACTTAATACAACAGGAGAGGTGGAGCTTTACAACAGTGTTATTGTAACACTGGCTGTACATCTATCATTCACTGGAGAGAATGTATATTTTTACAGTATTACTGAGTACCTACAGCTGAGTAAGGAATACATCATGGGAACAGTTCTAGTATCAAGGTATGTGTTACAATAACGTTGTGAAATACTCTACATAATAAGATGAAAGTAACAAATATATATACACCCATATGTTCATAGACATTATCTACTTTTTGGGAATTTATATGGAAGTGGCATGGAAAGATGGATGAACAAGGAACAGCAGCATAGGGGAGTAGGGCAAGTAACGTGAGAGGTTGGATGAACAAGGAACAACAGCACTGAGGAGTGCGGAGGTAGGATGGAGAACATCAAGCAAACATAAGGCCACTTAAGTTAACAACTATGATGGAAATCACAATGTGCTACAGGGACTATACATTTTCATGTATATTCATCAAAAATTGCTGCTCTGTTCCCATGAATTAGATTGATACACCTTAAGAACTGGGAAACTGCCACTTTCTTACATAAACGTAAACCTAAAATGAATAATTTAGGAAAATGGGAATTGTATTGGGCATTGCCAGTGAACTGTACACATACATGTGCCTCTCTTGGGTCGTGATATGCCTCATCTACTTCACTTTGGTACATCACATCTCGGTATTATTTTCACAAGCCCCTGTTAGCAAGCATGTAGTGTTTGACTAGTATGAACAGGGAGTATACAACACATCTCTAATAAAATATTTAAAGTATCCACACAGGCATTACAGTGAGTATCATTATGAAGGATGTTTGCCTCATATCATACTTCATCCCTCCACTACATATTTCAGGATACAGGATTAAACTTTAATATGATTTTCAGAAGACATTTTTGAAGTGGGTGTTTTTATTGCATGTTTCTGCACCATACAGTAAAGCCATTAGACTTATGACAGGAAGTGGGATGAAAATAAAATGCAAATGCTCAAAGCAACCACCATGCTAGCTGTCAAATGAAAATGCACCCAAGGCAAAAAAAATCTTGCAACTGTGTGCATTCTTCCATGTGAGTTTCTCATCCTCCTGGCAAAGCAAAGCTGAGCTGTTAATCACCAGAAGTCTTTTTTATTTCTGGGGGCCAGTTGAACATGGTCAGGCCATATTTATCATAGTTTAAAAGATATTTTCTGCCAGTTTCGACTGTTCTATATGTAAACAGCAAAAACTCACAACTGTTTCATGTGTGAGGAAGCATTCACTCACAACAGTTACGACAGTCTCGTGTGAGAAAACATTCACTCACAACAATTATGATGGTCTTATGTGTCAGACTGCACTTACAACAGTTACAACAGTCTTGTGTGAGGGGATACACTCATAACCGTTACAATAGTCTCATGAGTGAGGAAGCACTTATAACAGTAGAGACAGTTTCATGTGTGTTGAAGAACTCACGCACAACAGTCTCACTGGCGAGGAAGAACTTGTTCACAACAGTTACAACAGTTTCATGTACGAGGAAGCACTCACTTGAAACAGTTATGACAGTCTCATATGTAAGGAAGAACTGACTCATAACAGTTGCAAAAGCTTCGTATGTGAAGAGACACTCATTCGCAAAAGTTAAGACAGTCTCGTGTGAGAAAGCACTCACAACAGTTACATATGTGAAGAAGCATTCATTCACAACATTTACTACAGTTTCATGTGTGAGGAAGCACTCACAACAGTTATGAAAGTCTCATGTGTGAGGTAGCACTCATTCAGAAGTTACAACAGTTTCATGCGTGAGTAAGCACTCACAACAATTACGACGGTCTCATGTGAGCAAGAACTGACTCATAACAGTAATGACAGTCTCATGTGTAAGGAGGGTGTGAGTCACAACAGTTATGATAGTTTCACGTGCAAGGAAGAACTGATTTATGACAGTTTCATGTGTGAAGAAGCACTCACTACAGGTACAATAGTCTCACGTTTAAGGAAGAACTACTCACAACAGTTACGACAGTCTCATGCGTAAGGAAACATTTACTCAGAATTGTGTAGTTCACATTCATCAGAAAAGCCGAGATAGTAAGTGTGCTGGTGGGACAGGGTGTATGTGGTAGGGCAAATTGACGATGGAATGGATGTTTGTTTTTCCCCGAGATGTTTTTTCACTACTGATTCCTTCAGGACTTAAAGCCATGTTCATAGCTCTTCAACCAGCTTTTTTTTTTTTTTACTTTCATGAGTTTCATTGTATTCTAAACGTCTGAATATTGTTTCATGATCATTTTCAAAATGTATAATGCCTGCGATATTAATATTTTAAAGGTATTTTACAAACAGTGATAGTAAGAGAAAATATATTTCATTTATTTCAACTTTTGTAGATAGATTACTTATTCCTAAATTTGTTTATTTAAGCATAAATTTGATCCATAATGGTGGCAAAACGTGAAGGAAGTAACTTCACTCATCTGCTGTGGTATGACAGAAGTGAGTTAATCATAGTACACTTCCCTGCTTACACTACTCTACCATGAAACTAAGGGTGCATAAACCATCAATTATCAGTCGTTCTGTAAACTCTTTATCATACTATGGAGAGATTCAGCTTAAAAGGCAGGACGATGATTTCCTGACGGGTTCTGTTTTCCCTGCCATCACGACCAACTGCAAAGAACATTAGTAATTTTGTCACCAATACCCCCAAAACTGGGTCTGATATTTCACTGTAATCAAATATACGCTGCATTGTAGGCGTGCATTAGATATTATATTTATACACTATCAGCGTCTGTACCAGACTATATAAATGAAGCTGTTAGTTTTACGAAAGGCATTAGGATCAAATAAATGAAGGCAAGATAGTGCAGAAGCATGATTGCACATAAAAGCCAGAATGAGCTGTCCAAGTCTCTGCTTACCTCGTTTGGTTTCATTTTGTCCAACTTGACCTCACTCCTTGTCTGTGCGGATCCTTGGCGGGCCTGTGGCACATCAGACCATACCTGGGAAGCTGCCACTACTTTACCGACATCTTTTTTATCTGGATTATACAACAAAGCAGTGTTAGTAGGCTCTTTTAGTGCGTTAGTGGACTGACTTTCTGCACTATATCCAGGCACTTTTTGTATTACAGTCTGAGATGGCAATTTACGTTCCTTGGCTCGAGGAGGGACAGGGAGCGGGTCTGGATCAGAACTATTTTCACTACAGTTAGTACATGCCTGGGCCTCTGCTTGTGCAGGCTGACTAGGCAGTGACATAGACGAAGCCTTGAGCACGCTATTAACTTGCTGAACGTCTTCAACTAAGCTGTTTCTGTCATTCAGAACATGGAGGTGACCCTCACTCTGTTCACAGGTTTCAGTGTTATTTTTATCTACTTGACAGTGACCACTACTGCTACTAACTTCATCTACATTAATTCTATGGTCATCTCGTTCTACAGAGCTTCTGCTAGTCCTGCCTTCATCATGAAGAGTCTCCCTGACAGGGTCTGAAGTGTGATATTGTTTTTGACCTGAAGTACTAGTGTCAGCTGACGTCTCTGAAGTACAGTCACCTGCCTTGTCCAAAGATTCAATGCTTACGGACCAATCTCGTCTCTTGTTGTCACTCCAGCAGTCTGGGCAACTGGATGTCTGACGGATCAAGAATGCCAAATTATCATAGTCACTCAGGCTCATGGCTTCGTACGTACTACATCTCCAGATGGTTTTGTGAGGGGAAGGAAGTGAGTGTTCACTTCTGTCTTTTGGCAATGATCGTTCCACAGAATTTTCTTTCGCTTGCTCTCTACCTTTCTTGTTATCTAACCTAGTTCCTGTTGCACTGTCATCAGCTACTTCAGGACTTGTTCTTTCTTGTTCATCTGGACTACTGTCATCACTCTCCTGTGACTGACCCCTTAGGTCTGGTGGTTGCTCGTTAGCTCTGTGATTATCCTTCTCGCTGTTGCTGGATAAAGCCTCGTTGGTTGTGTTGCCATCTTCATTACTCTGTAGACCACTAGCCATTTTCAGTGTCTTTTTTTCTACTGCTTCCTCGTTGTTTTCTAAATCTTCACTCAAAGATCTTGGTTTTTCAGTAAGATCGATAACCTGTGTTGTCTCTACCTTGATATCTTTACTCGTTTTCTCTTCATTTGTTGGACTGTTTTCTATGATGGAATCTTGCTCAGTCTCAACATTAGTTCTCATGCTCATTTTCATGGATGTATTTTGATCGTTTTCCCTCGAACTGGATGTGTTAACATTTTCTACCTCAGTGAGTTCTGTCAGCTGAGAAATATACTTTGAGAATGTCTTCGAGTCAGGATCCCCATTGTTAACAACTCCAAGAAACGTTCCTCCAGGGATTTTGTTGTCAGCAACAACAAGTTTGCTTTGACTGACACCACCTTGATTTGTAAGAGAGTTTGCTTCGGATACCATAACGCAACTCCCTTCCCCTGGAACATGAACATGCACCTTCATTAGAAGAACTGTGTCTTCTTCGTCTTTGGTTTTATCAAGGATTTTAGATCCAACATTTCCTGCAGATTTAAGGCTCTTTCCTCTTCCTAAGTACTCTGGGGCTATAATGCTCCCGCCTTCTTTCAATGTCCTAGTCCTCACGCCCTCAGCTCTCGCTCTCTCGCCTAGGTTTTCAGTGGAGTTTCTGTGACCTGGCCTTCCGTTAGAGTCCTTTGTCAGCCTAGCATCTACCCAGGCTAAACTTGCGTCCACCTTGGCTAGACACACATCCATCTTGTTCATTGTTGTCTTCTCTCCTATATTTTCTTTGACAGCTGCTGCATAAGTCTTATGAAGTGTCACATTCCCCAAAGCTTCGTTCTGGCTACCTTTCTCATTCATAACCTTCGATATACTACTGTGGTCGATTACATCTTGGGTTTCTTCAGAAATTGGGTTCTCTGTTATCTGCTCATTTTCATTTTTAGTAATACCCAGCTGCTCTATATCAGGTATGTCTATCTGCTTCTTAGCCACCAGTTTTTCCTCACATTGTGTTATACCTGCCTTTCTTTTGTTCAACTGTTCTGTTATATCTTGCCTTTTGTTCCCCTGTTCTATTATACTATGCCCTTTGCTCACTTGGTCTGAATTTACCTCGACATCTATTTCTTGAGTTCTTTCTAGGCTGTTATCCTGTATGCTAACTTCAGTTTCAAGTTCACAATTTTGTCGTAACTGAATATCAGACATTGGCTCCCCTTCGTTTTCAAATTCAGGAGAGTGTTTTTCTATTGTTGTCTCTGTTTTAGTCCTATCATTATTTCCGGTGTCTACTGTTGTCTCAAATGGTTTAGTCCTATTGTCATGTCCAGTGCCTATTGTTGTCTCTAATGTTTCAGTCCCATCATTATGTCCAGTGTCTACTGTTGTCTCCAATGGTTTAGTCCTATTGTTATGTCCAGTGTCTACTGTTGTCTCTAATGGTTTAATCCTATCGTTATGTCCAGTGTCTACTTTTGCCTCAAATGTTGTAGTTCTATCATTATGTCTGGCATCTACTGTTGTCTCTAATGGTTTAGTCCCATCATTATGTCCAGTGTCTACTGTTGTCTTTAATGGTTTAGCCCTACCATTATGTCCAGTGTTGGCTAGTTTTTCTTGAACACTTCTGTCACGATTCTTTTTAACTACACTGGTTTTATTTTCAGAACTTTTGTTTTGATGTGCACATTCTGATAGTGATAAACTAGACTCATAGCCACTAGTCTGGGAATCAGATTTCTGCAAGTTTCCCTCCATATAGTGACCGTAGATTGATAACTGATTTGGATCTAACCGACTGTCAGTATTAGTGGTTTCTATATCTATATTAGCCTGATCTTTCACTAAATCATCTGGTTTACTCACCATATCTACATTTGAATCTAAAGGTGTTGCCATAGCTTGTTCGTGGTTTTTCATTTCTCTTCTGTCACCAGTTCTGAATTTGAACATATCACTCTCCGTTTCACACATATTTACCTGTACTGAAGGTGTAATACCTTTCATTATACCAGGACAGATCTTACTGCTGTCCCAGTCCATATTCCCACACAGAACTGGACTTATGGTAGGGCTGATATCCCTAACATTAGTTAAATCTTCAGCTGCTTCATCCTCATTTTCAAGTTCCATTGCGTCAAGCTCCTCATCTGATATATCGTCCATTTCATCCTCACTTTTTATCTCCTCGCTGTCACTACTAATCTCTTTGTCACCTGTTCCTTCAGCATCATCTTTGCATGTTTCATTTTCCTCCCCTTGTTTCTTTAATCTATTTTCTCTTATTCCTATTCCTACATCTTCCTCCTCTTCTATTTTTTCTTTTACCTTTTCCTCTTTTACTAACGAATCCTCGTCAGTGTCCACTTCTGTTTTCATTCTGTGTATGTTGCTTCGCTTGCTTCTTTTTACCCTTGGCACACATGGCATATCATCATGTAACCAGGTAGCAACTTGGGATGCTTCCAAAGCTGCATTCATCCCGCTGATTTCACTAGAGTCCATATCCAGAGTTTCGGTGCCTTCACTTACCTCACCCATACTGTCCAACCAGTGTTCCTCCTGAGAGGCTTCTGATGACATCAGCGTATCCCCATCTCGGCCATCTTTACCTACTTCCTCCCACCATGGAGTGTTCCTGAACATTGAACTTGCTTGGGGTCGTTCACCTTCACTAGCACTGTACATGTTACTGCTGTCACTGAAAACACTGTCAGTGGCATCTTCAAAGCTATCTGCTCTGTTTGACTCGTCTGCTTCACCATCAGACGATTCAGCTGCATTACCATTATCTCCTTCCTCCTCGTCCTGCACATCTGCACTATTAGCATACTCACTGTCCTCTTCCCCAAAGGAAGAATGGTAACTAACAGAGTGTGCAACATCTGGGCTTTTTTTCCTTAACTTGTTCTCCTCATCACCAGGGTTCGTATGTCCCAGTGCCTCCTCATCTGTCTCCCACCAGGGTTGATTGTCATCTTTGAAGAATTCTTTGGCTGACAACACTTCTGTCTTCTCTGACTCCCACCATGGTGGACTGTCATCTTTGAAGAATTCTTTGGCTGACAACACTTCTGTCTTGTCCTCTGACTCCCACCATGGCGGATTGTCATCTTTAAAGAATTCTTTGGCTGACAACACTTTTGTCTCTTCTTTTTCTTCATCAGTTTCCCACCATGGTTTCTCATCACTGAAAAATTCTTTCGCTGAAATGACTCTAGGCTTTTCAAAGTTTTCCACCGCATCTCTCCACCAGCACTCATCATCCCTAAAGAACTCTTTAGCTGATAAGATTTTAGAATCATCTGCTTTCCCTCCTTTGTTCTCATTCCCATCCTCATCATCTTCCCACCAATTACTTTCCTCCTTAAAGAATTCTTTCGCAGGTATGGCTTTGGGTTTCTCTTCCCAGAACTCCCAGAAAGCAGCCTGGTCCTCCTCGAAGAGCTCTTTCGCAGAGATTACCTTCGGCTTTTCTTCCCAGACGCTCAGCCAATCATCATCATCTTCCTGAAACGCCTCCTTAACAGTGAGAACCTCATAGGCATTGGACATTTTCCAGTAGGCATCTTCGTCGTTGTCGCTCTCCTCTGCATCCTCGATCTCGCTTGCCTCTTCCTCCTCAGAAGAGATGGAGTCGGCGTCCCCAGTGATATATCCATCCTAAATTAGTACACATGCATTCAGAAACTAGAGCCTCAGATGGTGAGCTAAAACATGACAAGACGGGCAAGTCCTAGCGTGAGAGTCTTGTCTTGTTGTTGTAGCGTCTAGTGGCGCTTTGTAAGTTTAAACTGGGAGAAGTTGACAAGCCCTGATGGTTAGCCAAGGCCAAACAAAGGACTTAAAACAGTTTTGCAGGTTATATCGTGACTTTAAAAAGAGAAGCTGACAAACAGGAAATGTACAATTCAAATTGAAACATCTTTTTTTTGAAGCAACATTTATCCTAGGAAAATAAATGATGTGAATGTGAGTGAAGATGGTGCTAGTAAGCAAACGTGTTGACAGAAGACAAAAGGTGTAGTTTAATGGGCACAAACAAAAAGTATGGGATAAAAAATAAAAAGATGGTATAGGAACTGGAATATATATATATATATATATGTATATATATATATATATATATATATATATATATATATATATATATATATATATATATATATATACAAACATATACATATATAAAACCTAAGAAGACCACTTCTACTGGGTCCTAGAACAAATGTGTTCATATTTTCCATGTTCTAATGGTATCGTTTGTCATTTACAAACTGATCTCCATTTTTTGACACTACTTACTTCAAACAGTTTATAAACATCCTCGAGAGCAATGATCTTGTCGTCTTCAGGTTGTGAGTCTTTCTTGGCAAGAGCAGCCATCTGGCGGAGAATGTCATACAGCCCTTGTCTTTTGGCCTCCTCGCGTGGGTTCAAGCCGATGCCTTCCACCTCGGCAAACTGGTTGGCTCCAGCACTCACCAGCTTCACCACTTTGTCTGCATCTTTGTGTCGCACCGCCAGGTAAAGATGCTTCAGTAACTGTCCACGTAGGGAACCAATGGAAGAAAAACAGTGATACATACATACATACATACTTATATATATATATATATATATATATATATATATATATATATATATATATATATATATATATGGGCGACTAAAAGGGAAGGGAGCGGGGGGCTGTAAATCCTCCCCTCTGCCTTTTTTTTTTTTTTTTTTCAAAGGAAGGAACAGAGAAGGGGGCTGGATGAGGATGTTTCCTCAGAGGCCCAGTCCTCTGTTCTTAACGCTACCTCGCTGATGCAGGAAACGGCGAATAGTATGAAAAAAAAAATATGTATATATATTATCCCTGGGGATAGGGGAGAAAGAATACTTCCCACGTATTCCCTGCTGTGTTGTAGAAGGCAACTAAAAGGGAAGGGAGCGGGGGGCTGGAAATCCTCCCCTCTCGATTTTTTTTTAATTTTCCAAAAGAAGGAACAGAGAGGGGGGCCAGGTGAGGGTATTCCCTCAAAGGCCCCGTCCTCTGTTCTTAACGCTACCTCGCTATCGCGGGAAATGGCGAATAGTATGAAAAAAAAAAAAAAATATATATATATATATATATATATATATATATATATATATATATATATATATATATATATATATGATTGGACCATTCATCGTCTGTTTCCTGGCGCTACCTCGCTGACGCGGGAAACAGCGATCAAGTACGATAAATGAAAGTAACAGAATAAGTGAATATATATATATATATATATATATATATATATATATATATATATATATATATATATATATATATATGTTATATTTGACTTTACAGCACATTCGCAGTCATTTACTCTTGCGCTGTTATGCACCAAGGAGTAAATGTTTAAGCACAGTTTCACTGAAATTATTCATTTTGCTTCGTCGTTACACCTTCATTGTCGGATCTTCGGGAATACACACTGTTGTATCTAGATACTCTAGAGTAATATATCTGTAATCAGAGTGAAAAATTGCTTCATGTTTGTAAGTAATCACAATATGTAATGTAAATAGCTTATAAGGGGTTATGTATTATATATATATATATATATATATATATATATATATATATATATATATATATATATATATATATATATATGCGCATACACGGGGGGGTTGCAATTTTCATGTGTGGCGGAGGGCGACGGGAACGGATGAAGGCAGCAAGTATTAATATTTACATGTGTATGTATGTATGTTTGTGTATGTATATGTATGTATACATTGAAATGTATAGGTATGTATATGTGCATGTGTGTGTGGGCGTTTATGTATATGCATGTGTATGTGGGTGGGTTGGGCCATTCTTTCGTCTGTTTCCCTGCGCTGCCTCGCTAACGCGGGAGACGGTGATTAAGTGTAATAACAAAGATATATATATATATATATATATATATATATATATATATATATATATATATATATATATATATATATATATATATATACACACACACACACACACACGCTTGCTCGCCATTTCCTTAACACTGAATGACCCATGCACCCCAGTTATACCCTCATTTGTCACATTACTTAACTTCGCATTTAAATCACCCATCACTAATACCCAGTCTCGTGCGCCAATACTGCTGACAAGTTCACCCAGCTGCTCCTAAAACACTTGCCTTTATTCTCATGGCCTTGTGCATAAGTACCACTTTCAATTTTACCCACATCAATCTGGAATTTGTTTCCGTACACTCTATCACACATTCCCACAACTCCTGCATTCGGAGTAGTGCTACTCTCTCCTTAACTCTCGTCCTCTCACCAACCCCTGACTTTATTCTTAAGCTGCTACTTATGTGAATCTCTTGGGATTTGACTGGTGTAGACCCCGTTGCTCATGGATGTGCGATGAAGGGTATTCGATTACTCATAATCGAATAGTTATTCACTATAGGGGGCAGTCATAGCCAAGCCTAACGTTAGCGTTCTCTACCACCACCCAAAAGGTCCTGGGTTCGAATCCTGGCTGTTGGAGGGTATTATGTGTTCTGTGAAAGTGCGCGTTCATATGCACTAATATATATATATATATATATATATATATATATATATATATATATATATATATATATATATATATATATATATCAGCTTGTTAAAATGAAAGCTCAGGAGAATCTGAACTTGCAAAGGTGATCACTTAAAATGAAACTTTAGACGGTCGATGATTTACGAAGTCCTTGGAAAAGACCAAGACTGTTACCTTCTGAACATAGAGTCTGGCTGAACGAGTCATGTGAAAAAAAAAACAAAAAACAAGTAAGCTTTCAGAGCACCATGCAATATATATATATATATATATATATATATATATATATATATATATATATATATATGATATATATGATAGAGTTGATAGAGATGCTCTGTGGAAGGTATTAAGAATATATGGTGTGGGAGGCAAGTTGTTAGAAGCAGTGAAAAGTTTTTATCGAGGATGTAAGGCATGTGTACGTGTAGGAAGAGAGGAAAGTGATTGGTTCTCAGTGAATGTAGGTTTGCGGCAGGGGTGTGTGATGTCTCCATGGTTGTTTAATTTGTTTATGGATGGGGTTGTTAGGGAGGTAAATGCAAGAGTCCTGGAAAGAGGGGCAAGTATGAAGTCTGTTGGGGATGAGAGAGCTTGGGAAGTGAGTCAGTTGTTGTTCGCTGATGATACAGCGCTGGTGGCTGATTCATGTGAGAAACTGCAGAAGCTGGTGACTGAGTTTGGTAAAGTGTGTGGAAGAAGAAAGTTAAGAGTAAATGTGAATAAGAGCAAGGTTATTAGGTACAGTAGGGGTGAGGGTCAAGTCAATTGGGAGGTGAGTTTGAATGGAGAAAAACTGGAGGAAGTGAAGTGTTTTAGATATCTGGGAGTGGATCTGTCAGCGGATGGAACCATGGAAGCGGAAGTGGATCATAGGGTGGGGGAGGGGGCGAAAATTTTGGGAGCCTTGAAAAATGTGTGGAAGTCGAGAACATTATCTCGGAAAGCAAAAGTGGGTATGTTTGAAGGAATAGTGGTTCCAACAATGTTGTATGGTTGCGAGGCGTGGGCTGTGGATAGAGATGTGCGCAGGAGGATGGATGTGCTGGAAATGAGATGTTTGAGGACAATGTGTGGTGTGAGGTGGTTTGAGCGAGTGAGTAACGTAAGGGTAAGAGAGATGTGTGGAAATAAAAAGAGCGTGGTTGAGAGAGCAGAAGAGGGTGTTTTGAAATGGTTTGGGCACATGGAGAGAATGAGTGAGGAAAGATTGACCAAGAGGATATATGTGTCGGAGGTGGAGGGAACGAGGAGAAGAGGGAGACCAAATTGGAGGTGGAAAGATGGAGTGAAAAAGATTTTGTGTGATCGGGGCCTGAACATGCAGGAGGGTGAAAGGAGGGCAAGGAATAGAGTGAATTGGAGCGATGTGGTATACAGGGGTTGACGTGCTGTCAGTGGATTGAATCAAGGCATGTGAAGCGTCTGGGGTAAACCATGGAAAGCTGTGTAGGTATTATATTTGCGTTTGACGTATGTAAGTGTATGGGGGGGGGGGGGGGGGGGGGTTGGGGGGGGGGGGCCTTTTCTTTCGTCTTTTCCGCGCTCCTCGCAAACGGGGGAGACGGAAAAATTTAATAAAAAAAAAAAAAAAAAAAAAAAAAATATATATATATATATAGTTGGGGGGCTCCATCACCAATTCATATAAGGCCGTTTTTCTTGAGTGTGTGGATTGATAAAGAAAAAGAAGGCAGGGGCCTATTGGGAGGGGGACCGTCCTGCAATAGCCTGGCTAGTTACGGGCAAGCCCCATGAGGAGGCCAGAATTTCCAAACCCGAGGTGAGGGAGAAAAAACCCAAGTTATAAAAGGCCCACCCTTGAAATACCAGTGGCCACATACTAATCATATGACACAGCAGCTTGCCGAGTATTGCGTTTCCAAGCTAATGGTGGAGGCGCACAAGCAGGCCGCTCTCGGAAGTCAAAAAAAAACCACAGTAATACCTGAAGAAGAGAGAAAGTGAACCGACTTTGCGGCATAGGGCAAACGAGCCAAGTTTTGATGTCATCCTGGGAGAGTGTATAAGTCGCCAGAGTCCCACCTGTTCTCGTCGTACAGTAAGCCAAAAGTAAAATATGCATCGTATGTTTGGCCACCGCACTTGAAAAGCACAAGAGGAAGCGAGAAAGATGGTACCGCAGTAAGAGTGTTGCAGCCAAAGGGCCAGAGGTTTTGTATTTACATACCATGGAGGAGAGAAGAGCAAGGGGGAGGTGGCCTGATCACAATGTTTAAGCTTCTAAACAAGATGCATGACGTAGATAATAAACTTCTTCGAAAGATATTGGGCTAGAACAACCAAAGGAGAGAACATGGAATTGAGCAAGAATCTTGTCAGAAGTGGAAGATGGTATTTTGATAGAAGAAAAGTGGTAGATGGAAGGAATAAACTGATTTGGGAAAAAAGTAAATGATGATTGGGTAGTAGGGACGGTTCAACAGATGAGGCCTCACAGGAGTAAAACACCCTACCCATACAAAAGTATCTGGAAGAAGATACACATACACACACAGAGCACCTCAATACCACAAAGAAACGAAATGCCTCTTCGTCAAGCAGATGTCAGAATTATGAATACTGAAAAGCTTACACAATAATTTCATGGCACCCTTGGTAGAACTGTGATCATGTGCCAATGTCAGATATACTGGTTAACACGGAAGTTAAAAGCTTCAACTTCACACATAAATTCAGTAACAAAACCACGTAGACTGAGTTACTGTACGATGTATTTATGTGGAAAAAAAAAGAACAGAGAAAATATGTTTGTTAAATATCTTGCGAGAGAGGTGGATGTGAGGGTAATGTTGACTGTGGAAATATTTAGTAAGGCAACAGTGTACTGAGAGAGAGAGAGAGAGAGAGAGAGAGAGAGAGAGAGAGAGAGAGAGAGAGAGAGAGAGAGAGAGAGAGTGAGTTAATGATGCATCTGTTGAGGAAAGGTATTATGGGAGAGTGTTTGTGAGGCACCTGGTGAGAGAAGGGAGTGCTGGGAGAGTGTTAGTGAGACACCTGGTGAGAGAAGGGAGTGCTGGGAGAGTGTTAGTGAGGCACCTGGTGACAGAAGAGAGTGCTGGGAGAGTGTCAGTGACGTACCTGATGATTGCCACGGTACGCAGCCAGGAGAAGCGGTGTTCGATCGTGTGCGTCCGCAGCGTTGACATTAGCCCCACACTCGAGCAGTAACAGGCAGATGTCGTGAGCTCCCTGCGCGAGACCAAGGAGGCATTTATGTAAGTGCCCTGACGTCCATGGTGAGCATGAAATGCTTGTGCTATATAGATACACATCAACCATAGCTGCATATGTCTGCGGTTGCTCCAGCACTGCTCTACCCTAATACGTCACAGATGCCCATCTTGACAGTTACCATGCATGATTCTCAGGTCATGAAACATTGTCTAGTCCATGATGAACCTTGATGCATTCTAGACTACTCTCCTTTGTCATCCTCTTCTCTCACACGATCATTATTTCCATTCTGTAACTCACACTGATATTCACTAGTATGCCATACACACCGTAGAGGGTCAAAAACCTTCTAAATCCTTTCCTGTTACCTTTATTACATATATGTTTTCTGGTAGATAAATGCAAAATTCAGTATCTCTTTTCCTCCCGTCCTTTCTTCGCTACTAGACCAAACACAAGAATCAGAACTCCTGCTTTAGATTCAAACTCCCTTTTCTCCTATTATGAGTCAGTTGATATGTATATCAAGACGAATCACATTCTCGCCATATACATCGCCCCGCTACACCAAGATGATACAGCAATAGGTCATATATACTTAAGTTCCATTCTATTGATGTAACTCATCATAAAAACAGAATGTATACATAATCCATTACATCGAAAGAGTGAAGAGAAACTACCCTGTAGAGAAGGTATATTAGTAAAACATACCATATACACAGGATGGTGCAAGACTCACCATATAAGCAGCAAGGTACAGGACTCACCATATACACACAGCAAGGTGCAGGACCCACCATATACACCATATACACACACCATATACCAGCACTCCCTGTGTATATGGATCCACCATATACACAGCAAGGTGCTGGGCCCACCATATAGACAGCAAGGTAAAGGACTCACCATATACACACAGCAAGGTACAGGACCCACCATATACACAGCAAGGTGCAGGACCCACCATATATACAGCAAGGTGCAGGACCCACCATATACACAGCAAGGTGCAGGACCCACCATACACATAGTAAGGTGCAGGACCCACCATATACACAGCAAGGTGCAGGACCCACCATATATACAACAAGGTGCAGGACCCACCATATATACAACAAGGTGCAGGACCCACCATATACACAGCAAGGTACAGGACCCACCATATACACAGCAAGGTGCAGGACCCACCATATACACAGCAAGGTACAGGACCCACCATATACACAGCAAGGTACAGGACCCACCCTATACACAGCAAGGTGCAGGACCCACCATACACATAGTAAGGTGCAGGACCCACCATATACACAGCAAGGTACAGGACCTACCTTATACACAGCAAGGTGCAGGACCCACCATATACACAGCAAGGTACAGGACCCACCATATACACAGCAAGGTGCAGGACCCACCATATACACAGCAAGGTGCAGGACCCACCATATACACAGCAAGGTGCAGGACCCACCATATACACAGCAAGGTACAGGACCCACCTTATACACAGCAAGGTGCAGGACCCACCATATACACAGCAAGGTGCAGGACCCACCATATACACAGCAAGGTGCAGGACCCACCATATACACAGCAAGGTACAGGACCCACCATATACACAGCAAGGTACAGGACCCACCATATACACAGCAAGGTACAGGACCTACCTTATACACAGCAAGGTGCAGGACCCACCATATACACAGCAAGGTACAGGACCCACCATATACACAGCAAGGTGCAGGACCCACCATATACACAGCAAGGTGCAGGACCCACCATATACACAGCAAGGTACAGGACCCACCTTATACACAGCAAGGTGCAGGACCCACCATATACACAGCAAGGTGCAGGACCCACCATATACACAGCAAGGTGCAGGACCCACCATATACACAGCAAGGTACAGGACCCACCATATACACAGCAAGGTACAGGACCCACCATATACACAGCAAGGTACAGGACCTACCTTATACACAGCAAGGTGCAGGACCCACCATATACACAGCAAGGTGCAGGACCCACCATATACACAGCAAGGTGCAGGACCCACCATATACACAGCAAGGTACAGGACCCACCATATACACAGCAAGGTACAGGACCCACCATATACACAGCAAGGTACAGGACCCACCATATACACAGCAAGGTACAGGACCTACCTTATACACAGCAAGGTGCAGGACCCACCATATACACAGCAAGGTACAGGACCCACCATATACACAGCAAGGTGCAGGACCCACCATATACACAGCAAGGTGCAGGACCCACCATATACACAGCAAGGTACAGGACCCACCTTATACACAGCAAGGTGCAGGACCCACCATATACACAGCAAGGTGCAGGACCCACCATATACACAGCAAGGTGCAGGACCCACCATATACACAGCAAGGTACAGGACCCACCATATACACAGCAAGGTACAGGACCCACCATATACACAGCAAGGTACAGGACCCACCATATACACAGCAAGGTGCAGGACCCACCATATACACAGCAAGGTACAGGACCCACCATATACACAGCAAGGTACAGGACCCACCATATACACAGCAAGGTGCAGGACCCACCATATACACAGCAAGGTGCAGGACCCACCATATACACAGCAAGGTGCAGGACCTACCTTATACACAGCATGATGCAGAAGTGTCCAGCCGCGGGCGTCTCTGCTGTTTGGGTCGCCACCCCAAGCCAGGCCTGACATGACCTGCGTGTGCTCCTCCGTCCTCACTGCTCGGATCAACGCCTGAAACACGTCAACACAATTTGTCAATAATGATGGTAGTGAACATTAATCTTCCTGTGACACAATGTAACATGAATTATCCCTCATAGTAACGTTAATCTCCTGTGACACAGAGTAACATTAATTATCTGTGATAGTAACATTAATCTCCTGTGGTGATATATATATATATATATATATATATATATATATATATATATATATATATATATATATATATATATATATATATTCCTATGAGTCCACGGGGGAAACGAAACACGATAAGTTCCCTGGTGATGTGATTATTATACGAAAGTGCACTTGGGAACTTATCGTGTTTCATTTTTCCCGTGGACTCATAAAAATATTTTGATCACGCACAAAATTGTGATCCTTTCCAATATATATATATATATATATATATATATATATATATATATATATATATATATATATATATATATATATATATATATATATATATCACATATTTGCCATTTCCCGCGTTAGCGAGGTACCGTTAAAAACAGATGATTGAGCCTCAGAGGGAAAAATCCTCACTTGGCCTGTGTCTCTGTTCCATCTTTTGGGAAAGTAAAGCAGGAGCGAGGACTCTGGGTGTGGGTGACTGTGTTGCTGATTAGTTGGTAAGGATGTTCAGTGTATGTTTGGATCATGGTAAAGTCCCTGAAGATTGGAGGAATGCATGTATAGTGCCTTTGAACAAAGGGAAAGGGGATAAAGGTGAATATTTGAATTACAGAGGCATAAGTTTGTTGAGTATAGCTGAAAATTGTATGGGAGGGTATTGACTGAGAGGATGAAGGCATGTACAGAGCTTCAGATTGGGGAAGAGCAGTGTGGTTTCAGGAGTGATAGAGGATTTGTGGATCAGGTGTTTGCTTTGAAGAAGGTGTGCGAGAAGTACTTAGAAAAACAAATGGATATGTATGTGGCATCTATGGATCTGGAGAAGATATAAGATGGGTTGATAGGGATGCTTTGTGGAAGGTCTTGAGAATATGTGGTGTGGGAGGTAAGCTGCTGGAAGCACTGAAGTTTTTTCTTTATCAAGAATGTATGTTTATGAGTAGGAAGAAGAGAGAATGATTGGTTCCCAGTGAAGGTCGGTCTGCAGCAAGGATGTGTGATGTCACCATGGTTGTTTGATTTATTTATGGATGAGATGATAAGGGAGGTAAATGCAAGAGTTTTGGAGAGAGGGGCGAGTATGTAGTCTGTGGGGGATGAGAGGGCCTGGGAAGTGTCATTTTGTTCGCCGATGATACAGCATTGGTAGCTGACTCGAGTGAGAAACTGCAGAAGCTGGTGACTGAGTTTGGAAGTGTGTGAAAGGAGAAAGTTGAAAGGAAATGTGAATAAAAGCAAGGTTATTAGGCTCAGCAGGGTTTAGGGACAAATTAGTTCGGATGTAAATTTGAATGGAGAAAAATTGGAGGAAGTGCTTTAGATATCTAGGAGTGGCCTTGGCAGCGAATGGAACCATGGAAGCGGAAGTGAGTCATAGGGTGTAGGAGGGAGCGAAGATTCTGGGAGTGATGACGAATGTGTGGAAAAAGAGAACGTTGTTAACTCAAGGAGCAAAAATGGGTATGTTTGAGGGAATAGTAGTTCTAACAATAGCATATGGTTGCGAGGCATGGGCGATAGATAGGGTTGCACGGAGGAGGGTAGACGTGTTGGGAAGGAAATGTTTGAGGGCAATATGTGGTGTGAGGTGTTTTGATCGTTTTAGTAATGAACGGGTAAGAGAGATGTGTGGAAATGAAAAGAGTATGGTTAAGAGAGCAGAAGAGGGTGTTTTGAAATGGTTTGGACATATGGAGGCAATGAGTGAAGAAATGTTGATAAAAAGGATGTATGTGTCAGAGGTGGAAGGAACCAGGAGAAGTGGGAGACCAAATTGGAGGTGGAAGGATGGAGTGAATAAGATTTTGAGCGATCAATGTTCGTACAACAAAATATGGATAAATGAATCAAGACTTATGAGAGAGTACGTTGCTACAGCAATGCGACATTGACTCTCACCAGATCGGAGTAGAGAAGACCATTCTTATTCTTGATGTTATCAAAAGCCCCTTTCTCTATGAGGAGCTGGACGGCAGTGACCTGACCCCACTTCCCGGCAGCGTGGAGGGGCGTGTTGCCCTCGTCGTCCGTGGCATTAATCTTGGCTCCACGGCCTGTTAAAACAGTTATGACGTCCTCAACGCCTTCACGCGCGGCCTCATGCAACGGTGTTGACCCGTTCTTATCCTTAAAGCAGGGCAGAGGGTTAGTAAGCACGTAGACTGACTGAAGACCATAGTAGCTAATAGGTCTCTCTGCAGTCGCCTGGTCTTTTGAAAAATAAATTCATTAATGAATAAACGAAATAAGATGAAATATATAAAGAATAACTAAGATAACTGAATGGGGAGAGGATCCACAATAAGACCAGATGCAAGAGCAGTAACCAGGGGAAGGATCCTCAGTGAGACAAGATACAAGAGCAGTGATCAAGGAAAGATCTACAGAGACAAGATGCAAGAATAGTGATTGGGGGAGGATCTACAGTGAGACAAGATACAAGAGCAGTGATCAAGGAAGGATCTACAGAGACAAGATGCAAGAACAGTGATTGGGGGAGGATCTACAGTGAGGTAGGATACAAGAGCAGTGATCAAGGAAGGATCTACAGAGACAAGATGCAAGAACAGTGATTGGGGGAGGATCTACAGTGAGATAAGATGCAAGAGCAGTGATTATGGAAGGATCCACTTACCGAAATGTTGACCGTAGCGTCCTTGTCCAACAGAGCCTTGAGGACGAACAGGTGACCCCAGTAGGCGGCGTGATGGAGGGGCGTCTTTCCCGCCTCGTCACTCAGATCGGGGTCGGCGCCTGCTTCGAGCAGCGACTCAGCTACTAACATATCACCCTGTAGGAGGGATGAACTTAGTAGAGGGAGGAAGTTAAGTCCCTGGCGCATTGGAAAGGAAGAATTCTCTAGTGGAACTGTTTACCTTTGACGTGAAGACTGCCTGCAGTAAGACACCATTAGAGTATGATCTTTAATCAATGTTTAAGTTTCAGTGTTTTCAAGACATGAAAGATTGTTGACCAGCGCTGAAGTCTGTGTGATTCTTTTCACGAATGAAATAATCATTCAGATAGATGGAATTATATAGTTATATATATGGCACGCCTGAACAGTTCCTGTTGTAAAACGGTAAAAAAAGAATAAACAGTTCTCAACGTAACCCCAGAAGAAAGCGCCAGGCACCCTCACTCGCTCTCCTTACCTTGAAAGCTGCGTGACACAGCACGGGGCAGCCGTATGCATCGCGGGTGTTCGGATCGGCTCGCCCCTTGAGGAGGCTGGTCACTTGGCTAATATTGTTGGCGTGTACTGCCGTCACCAGGAACTCGTTCACCTGTGGAAGAGGACTATCGTCTTGGCTGGACAAACGCTTCCTTATGTACTATGAAAAGTCTAAGAGTGATCGTTTTTTTCGAACTGTGAGTGAAATATATCTCAAAGGATGAGAACATTTTTGGAAATACATAAGTCTACTCTTGCAGACACACCTTTCCCTCTGAAGACATTTTTATAGAAACAATATAGCGGCTGGAAACTGAGACAGCGTTATGAGAATTACGATTGTAAGAGGCACAAAGTCACACTACGAGCAAAAACTGGTGTAAGCCTGACCAGGTGTGTGAAGATCTGGCCTTCCTTGTTGGCGATCGTAGTATCACAGCCTCGCTCCAATAGCAGGTTGATGACGTTCGGGTGGCTTCCTTCGATGGCTGAGTGCAGAGGGGTATTGCCACGCTGGTCCTGTAGGTGCACCTCCAGGGTTAGGACATTATATACACCCCGTCCATGAGATGCTCTCATGGTAGCTTAATGATGAAGGATGATAGAGGAATGGTGCACTCATGGTAGCTTATGGTGAAGGATGATAGAGGAATAGGACTCTCATGGTAGCTTATAGGGAGGGATGATAGAGTAATGGGACTCTCATGGTAGCTTATGGGGAAGGATGATAAAGGAATAGTACTCTCATGGTAGCTTAAGGCGAAGGATGATAGAGGAATGGGACTCTCATGGTAGCTTATAGTGAAGGATGATGGAGGAATGGGACTCTCATGGTAGCTTATGGTGAAGGTGTTAGTAGTGAAAAATGAAAAATAGAAAAATATATGAGGGATTTTTTTTTTTTTTTTTGAGTACCGGGACATGGGAAGATAATTTAGTTTCGAGTGTATGTAGGCTGCCAAGCGTATATGTTTGGCTCATCCAGGACTCGACACGGTCGAAACATAAAGAGATGAATAATTCCAGAGACTGAGGCTATAGATAATTTAGTTGTGTATGATTATGACGCCGATTATACAGATGGAAGAATGAGTGAGCAAAATGTCCATTGGTACCAGTTTTACTATCCTATTTCTTCCAAAACTTCTCGCTTTTTCAAACGTTCATCTAAAGCGGTTTTGGCGACATCCAATCCATCAGCAGAAATACTTTAAGACATCACCGAGCCCAGAGATAGTTTAGATATATGACTGAGATGCGAGGGAGGTGTGGCTAGGCAATACCAGCAGGGACTGACCGTAGCGTTGATATTGGCGTTGGAGTCGATAAGGAGGGAGGCGATGCGCAGGTGGCCGTGGAAACAAGCTGTGTGGAGAGGCGTTGTCTTGTTGCTGTCCTCTACGTTGACATCACCTCCTCTGTCGACACACCAGACTCGTGTAACTGTTAGCAACTCAAGACACTTCTATTTAGAAAATATATGTATACATATAATCTATATATTTTGGTAGGAATTCCTTAACTTATACGCTTTCATGGTAAGGTCTTACCTCTCGATTAGAAGTGACACGATGTTCAGTTGTCCCCTGGCGCTAGCGTGGTGGAGGATGGACCAGTGGAGGTTACCCTTGGTGTCTGGGCTGACTCCCCAGTCCAGCCACTGCATGATCACCTCGGCGTCGCCCGACTCCACCGCCGGCATCAGCTGCTGCCCGACCTGCACCACAGATGCACATAGCTTCACTACCACATTGCCACAGCGTTTGACAGGAGTTGGTCCAAGATGGGACGACATCTAATGTAAATTTAGGATATGGGAGGACCGACTCTCTCTCTCTCTCTCTCTCTCTCTCTCTCTCTCTCTCTCTCTCTCTCTCTCTCTCTCTCTCTCTCTCTCTCTCTCTCATGTAGGAAACAGACGTGCATTCCCTTGTTAATGAGAAAATAGCGCTATAAGATATAACCTAACACCAGTGTTATGAACATCATCTACGTTTCTATATCCAACGTACGAGTTCCCATCCCACACCATCCAAATGGCAATTAATGAATGAGAAAGAGTACATTAAGATAATATCTCGGTTCGTACGATCTTCATTAGCGAACTTAAGCCTTTCATAAGAAATGTCTCCTTATCAAACTGTTTGAGCAAGTGAACGAAGGTCTGAAGGCTGCGCCAGACTAGGTCTCATGAGTCAAGTTTCCTGAACTGCCGCTGATTTTTTCTTGAATTTCGCGCCTGTTCGGGAAATACCAAATGGTTCGTTCGTCTTGATCCTGAAAAATTCTTGTTTTCTTTGTCTAGTTAAGATCTACGCTCGTAAGTGCAAGCTTTAATCTTACGAAATTTATGATGCTTCCAAATTATCAAGGGTATATCTATAGCATATTGATTACATATTTTCTATCCTAATGAAGGTCCAGTTTTTTCTATCAGTGAAATCCAGACTTCTTTTTAATGACTTTGATAATCGTAAACACAATCTCATTTGTTTCGTCTGCATTCATGCCATGTGTGTGTGTGTTCATCTGCGTGGCAGATGTGATATCGCTGTGGATGTATAAATATGACTTTGGTTTTTGTTGCAGAGAGCTGGCTGCTTGTGTACCCCTACCATTAGCTACACCACGCAACACGAGGTAAGTTGTTGCGTCACATAATAACAGTGTGGCCGATAGCAACTTAGGAGTGGGCCGTTTTGATATCTGTACCCATCACAGCTTTGGAACTCTACCCTCTCATGTCTTTCCCAGTAAGTATGACTTTGGCGCATTATAAGAGTTTTTTTCTCACTCTAATTTGTAACTATTTTCCCTTGGCTTTTCTTCCCCATTTTATTAACTTTTCTATATTTCAATTGAAGCTCTGCCTTAAAATGAATTTCTGCCTGTGACTGGAGTCTCCATCATAAGAAAAAAGGCTATAGAGGATTATATATATTGTCAGTCACGAAGGGTGTAGAGTGGAATAGATATTGCTAGTAACGAAGGTTGTAGAGGGTAATAGACATTGCCAATGACGGAGGTTGTAGAGGGTAATAGACATTGCCAGTAAAGAAGGCTGTAGAGGGTAATAGACATTGTTAGTAACGAGGGCTGTAGAGGGTAACAGACATTGCCAGTAAAGAAGGCTGTAGAGGGTAATAGACATTGCCAGTAACGAAGGCTGTAGAGGGTAATAGACATTGCCAGTAACGAAGGCTGTAGAGGGTAATAGACATTGCCAATGGCGGAGGTTGTAGAGGGTAATAGACACTGCCAGTAACAAAGATGCATCTAACATCATGTTGGTAAGCAGCATAGATGTACTTAAGGAATTATATAACACATTAGAATTATTCTCCTGTGGCTATACGCACAAGAGCAGAGTTTCTACATAACAAGAAGTAGCGAGTGTATGTATGTACATGGAAGCGCACACATGGGCATGCATAGCGCACTATAAGCATTCATAACGCACTGTGGGCATTCCATAGCGCACACATGGGCCTACATACCGCACTATAGGCATTCATAACGCACTATGGGCATACATAGCGCACACATGGGCATACATAGCGCACACATGGGCGTACATAGCGCACACATGGGCGTACATGATGATGACTCACTAGTTGGAGGAACAGCTGGTTCTTGCGGTTGGCTTTGGTCCTGTCCGCTTTCTTGTCGATCAGCATCTTGACTATGGCGGTATGGAGGCCTCTCGCTGCCTCGTGGAGTGGCGTGTTGCCCGCCTTATCCTGAGGGAGGGAGGGAGGAGGGACATGTGTCAGTCAGGCTATACCAGCTGTAGGAGAAGACCCTGCTTGTATACACACACACACACACACACACACACACACACACACACACACACACACACCTAAGCTATGGGGTAAAGGCTGGAGACTTGTAGATTGGCCGACCGTGGAAGAGAGTAGAGTGAGGAGTGACCTGATCACAACGTTTGATTTTTTTTCTTAAGGCACTGTTGACACAGGCAGTGAAAACGGTTCTTCGAGAGATGAAAGAAGGGATCCACTGGAGGATAGAGCATGGGATCAGGGGTTATGGGGCAATATTATGATAATTATGATAAATGAATTGCTTATCCTTCCTTAGGTCAATATAATCCATTACATGTTCACTAACATACGCCATACCATGTAAACAGGACATGTAAACGAGCAGTAACTTGCCTGAACACATGGGATGGAACACTTTGTCTTGAACACCCACTTCCTTGTGTAGTCTGCTGACGTAAACACTTATTTGGGAAAGACAATGGAATTTGCCTTATACGTGATCCTCTTACCTGAGCTCTTTTCCTGGTACTGAGCACTGATGCCATCACTTACCTGAGCAGAGGTTGTAGGATTCTGTCTGAAGACACGACACGACTTGACATTAGTACATACGTTCTTAGTGTGAACAGTAACAGTTTTGTGCATTCAGATAGGCTTTCATCTTGAGCCACGAAGTACCTGCAGACGAATTACACTGCTGTTAATGTAAGCATCATTCTTTGGCAGCACCTTACCTGAGCATTGATGTAGGCTTTCTTCTTGAGCAGCACCTTACCTGAGCGTTGATGTAGGCATTCTTCTTGAGCAGCACCTTACCTGAGCATTGATGTAGGCATTCTTCTTGAGCAGCACCTTACCTGAGCGTTGATGTAGGCACTCTTCCTGAGCAGCACCTTACCTGAGCGTTGATGTAAGCATTCTTCTTGAGCAGCAGTTCCACCACAGTCTTGTAACCTTGTGTACAGGCACGGTGTAAGGGAGTGCTCATGTCTGTGGTACATGAATTAACCTACAACACAACAGAAACACGTAAATATCTATAACCAAGCGTCAGATTCATCTATAACAAAATATGTCACAATTTCTTGATCAAATATTCTTCAAGAGGCACGAAATCTTAGCCTGAAACCCATGAGGAGAGGAAAATACTTTATTAGTTACTGCATAGATTGAATTTGTTTTGGAAATGGGATGCTTGAGGTGTGAGGTGGTTTGATCGAGTATGTAATGAAAGGGTAAGAGATGTGTGGTAATACGAAGAGTGTGGTTGGAAGAGCTGAAGAGGAGGTTCTAAATGGTTTTGACATATGGGAAGTATGCGTGAGGAGAGGTATTAACAAAGAGGATTTGTGTCAGAAGGAAGAGGGTAACCAAACTAGAGACAGAAGGATGGAGCGAAGAGATATATTGAGTAGCCAGGGTTTGAGCATGCAGGAGGGTGAAAGGCGTTCACGGGATGCCGTTAATGGGCTGAACCATGGCATGTGGAAAAGCTGGGGAACACCATGGAAAGCTCTGTGGGGCCTGGTTGTGGAAAAGGCGGCTGTGGTTTGGGTGCAAATGCATGACAGCTATAGAGAACGGAGCGAACGAATACAGCCTTTCTTTGTCTGTTCATGGCGCTACTTCGCTAATGCGAGAAACAGCAGACAAGTATGAATGAAAATGATAATGATAATAACGATTATGATAATTACAGCAATAATGATAAGAATGATAATGATAATGATGATGATGATAATGATAATAACAATAAAAATGATAATGAAATTTAGGAAGGCCAGCATTCGGAAGGGAAAGGAATGTGCCTTTAAAGGTGCCATTACTCATGTTCACAACATAGGCAGCCTCCACCATTGCTCACATCTTCACTACACCCTCGAGAAACACACACACACACACACACACACACACACACACACACACACACACACACACAGAAAGAGCTGATAGAGAAAGTCCAGAAGAGGACCAAAAAGATGGTACGAGATTGAAGAGAGTTGAGTTGCAGGAACAGACTGCAGACTTTAAATTTGCCCACTTTGGAAGAGAGAAGAGTGAGAAGGGGCGACCTCCTTTCAAGTTTGTGAAACAGATCAATGAGCTGTTCTTAGAGAGCTGTAAAGAGAGAGCAATCAGAAGACATAACATGAAAACTTGTGGAAAAAAAAAAGAGATGTTAAGACTGAATCTCATAGCATTAAAGTGGAGTAATACGAGTTGGAGACATGGTTAATGCAGACAGGATACATAGATTTGATAAGAGCTGTGGGATGGTGAAAATGTTCAAAAGATGGGGTTCCACGAGTGTAAAAGCTCCCTTCCCATACAGTACAGTTAAGTGTTTAAAAATAGGTCATGACACAAACATAGGCTTTGGTGGTGTAATGGATAAGCGCTGATTCACGCGCGGGCCCGCCTGGGTCGAATCCTGTGCGCGGCAGTTGGCCCACACCCAACCTATGTGTTTATCCTCTCCAGGATTAGGCTGGTGTGTGTGTGTGTGTGTGTGTGTGTGTGTGTGTACACTCCTCGTCACACACGAATCAAAATCACACAGACTTACCGACGCCCCAGCATCAAGCAGGACCTCGACGATGTCGGTCTGGCCCTCGACGCACGCCAGGTGCAGGAGCGTCCATCCCATGTGGTTTCGGGCGTTTGGATCGCCGCCATACCTCAGGTACACCATGACTCCTAGCTTGTCCCCTTTGCGGATCATGTCCACCACCTCAGACGTCTCCTGTAAGAAGAAGAAGACGTTCAAGTTAAACTACCGTCCTTGTAGGCGTGAGAGATGGTGTGGTGTCCATCCTGAAAGCGTTGACCCCCTAAGTGATTGGGTGACACACGTTCATACACCACACCTACGTCTACAGACACATCTACAGATGATGGGTAATTGCACAAGTTACATCAACCCGATCTACAGCCTGCTCTCTGATCATTTTAAGGATTAGGTTCAAACAGACGCTAAAAAACAAGTTCCACAAACCCTCAGCAGTATCCCAGACAGCATGATAAACTTTCTCTGCCATATGCTGGCTCGTCAGCTTATTAGATTCTGTCTATCGCATCCTAGATCATTCTCGCCGCTCACCCAGTCATTCGTAACAGTTATCGACCAAGCCATCAAAACTTAGGATGCTCTGGGAAACGTCCCCATTCCCAGGGTGTACAAACTTACTCAGTGAGTGTAGTAGTGTTGATGCTGTAAACTTCCGAGGGTTCGTCTTCACCTTCCAGTCCCTCACCTGTATCGTCCTACAGGACACAAAGCTGGTATTGCTGGGTTTCTTCACCCTTGTATATGATGCCATGTTAGACGAATGTGATGGATGGGAAATACGTCAATGATTCCGCCACTAGTGTCACTGAAAACAACTGCTCTCCGTTTTACATCTCCCTGTCGAACGCAATCGCATTTATAGGACTATAATACGACTACCGTTAACCACTTGAAGACCGTGACTGGGGAAGATGAGGGATGTAAAGAGGAGTTTGAATACAAAGACTGCGACTGACGGAGTGGTGGATGCTGTAACAATACGTCCATGATCATGCACGTCAAGCCTTGCTCCAAACCCTGTTGCAACCCTTGCTGGTGGTGTGAAGTGAACTGGAGAGCAATGTTGAATTGCAAGCAGTGGAGATCTAGACTGTCTTAAAGTGCAAGGAATGGAAATCAATACTGTGTTTAAGGTGATTGGAATGGGGATCAAGGTTGTTGTGGATCAGAGTGGAAGTACACTATGAGGGTTGAATGACTGTTAGTGGATTTAAGAATTTCTAGTCTTTAATGGATAATATTGATTTTATTCATAGGCGTGCAAAGGAGAGGTTATGGATGTAGACGTGTTGAGAGAGTCCATATGTGTAATGTCTGATAACATCGTGGTGAAATCAGGTGTGAAGGTTAGTGGTGGGTTCAGGGGAAGAGTAAATAACAAACATGTGGAAAAAAAAAAAAAGGTGTTTAGTGAACGAACTTAGGAGAGTAACCTGTGGCCAGAGATACCTGGAGAGATTGAGTAAATGTTGAAACACGTTGAAAGTTGATAAATCTGGTGAAGAAGAGGAGTGGAAGCAATTAGACTGGCTGAAATGAGTGGACAGGCTCCATGAAGGCAAAGATGGCCATGCCTGATGATAGAGTATTCACAATAGTGAAGGATCAATGTAAGTCTTAGACCTCAGATGCATAGGATCGGAAGAAGGTGGACGAGCAAGGAAGAAGATGACCTGAGGACGCAGAGTGGTCGTAAGGTGGAGTTGATGACGTGAGAAATGACCATATCCAAGTTGCAAGGGGCCATTGAAGATGTGCTGGAATTATTCCTGGAACATGGAAAGACTGAGGGAAGAGACGTCAACAAAGAGGATTCGTCGTTGTAAGCGGAGGGACCAAACCTGAAGAAGCTTTGTAGAGAGTGCTGAGTGATCCCGTAACAACCATCAAGTTGTTTTTTATAACCAGCTCAGTGACGTAGTCGGTGGTTTACAGTCTCTAGACTTACGAATGGGACACCTAGTACTAGGCCATTACATGAAATTTATAACAGGAAAACGTGTATTACAGGATGCAGAAAAGTATGTTGGTGATATAAGACAGGCGGATTAATACAGTCAACTTCATGAACAAGTAAATGCGGACAGCATACAAGAGTTCAAAATCATGCATGATTGTTGAGAATGCTCAAGAGATGGGGCAGTATAGAACTCCCTTCTCGTTCAGTACCTGTAGATAGACACACACACACACACACACACACACACACACACACACACACACATTAAGATCCTCCGTGCTAGCGAATATCATTTTCTTTTTCTGTTTATCATCTTTTTTTTTTTTGATAATTATAGAGATACAAAGACACCTATGCTATAGTGTGTCTGAAGCTGTCAAGTGGTGGAGGACACACCTGGCGATGGTTTGTCTGAAGCTGTCAAGTGGTGGAGGATATTGGCCCTCGTTCTGACTGACACACCGTGTGGATACTCTTCCAGGCCCGCGCCAACCACCACACGCCACCCGCGCCAACACTGCCAAAGCCCATGCCAACCACTACCCCTATACATGCCACCCACGCCAACACTACCAGAGTTCACGCCTGCAGCTACCACGCCACGCACGCGCACAATCACGTCCTTACATTGGTAAACGCCAAAAACACTTATCCCATCATTATCAACGCCCACGGTACACCAACGCCTACGCCATTAACGCACACATCATCAACGCCCACACCCATCAACGCCCACGCGACTAAAGCCCACGCCGCCAACGCACACATCATCATTGCCACCCATGCCCACCCCCATACGCGCCCACGCTATTAAAAACCCACGCCACTAACGCCCACTCTTGCTCCCGCGACCCACGTGAAGCTGTCCAAAATACCTGACGACTGCTTGCGATACCTGACGATAACTTGCGATATCTGACCATAACTCTCCATAACTGACGACAGCTTGCGATACCTGACGATAACTTGCGATATCTGACTATAACTCTCCATACCTGACGACAGCTTGCGATACCTGACGATAACTTGCGATATCTGACTATAACTCTCCATACCTGACGACAGCTTGCGATACCTGACGATAGAATGCTGTTGTGAGGTACTACCTAACGACTGCTTGAGATACGTGGTGATAAACTTGCGATAGATGACGATAGCTTGCAATACCCGATGACTGTCTGCCATACCTGACGATAGCTTGCAGTATACCTTGATGATAGCTTGAGACACCTGGCGATAGCTAAAGGTCCCTGACGATAGCTTGCGATGGCCCGAAGATAGCTTACGATGGCCGGCGATAGCTGGCGATACGAGACGAGCACAAATCGGTCTCCAAACGGAGGTCAGTAACGAAGAAGGTCACACAGAGACCTTGGGTTGATGGTGGGGGAGGAACTGGGGAGAGTGTGGGGGATGAGGAAGTGTGGTGGATGGAGGGGGGTGTTTGTGGAGGGGGTTGGGTGTGGGGGGGAAGGCTGAGTTATGCCAGATATTTACACCCGCCGAGACAACAACTGTAAACAAGGACGTTATTTGGAGTACGTTAGTCTTGAGCAAGACCCGATGTTGAACACAGTTTTAAGACGTACATTTGAGCCATCGCGATCTTTTTAGGGGTTCTATGTTCAACAAAACATAACATTGAATGACCCATGTCCCCTCAAGTTATACCATCAACTGCCACAGGACTCATGATATTCATGTTTACTCATCATGAATACTGATTTCTCGCTTCATAACTTCTGACACATTCACTCAGCTGCTCCCAAAACGCTCCCCCGTTCATCATTTTTTTCTCGTGGCCAGGTACGTCAACACTAATAATATAATCATTCACACCTCTCTCTTGGTACACTTTCATTTCGAACCAACATTCATCTGGAGCTCATTTGCTTGCACAGATTGCCACAACCCGTCTATCACCAGTAGTGCTGCTCCTTCCTTATCCCTCACACTGACCCCTAACTTTACCCCTACAATAATAATAGTAATGATAATAATAATGATAATGATAATAATAATGATAATAATAATGATACTAATAATAATAATAGTAATATAATTACAATAAGTTTAGTAATAATGATAATAATAGTAATATCAATAATGTTAATCATAATGATCATTCATTTTTTTTTTCATACTATTTGCCATTTCCCGCGTTAGCAAGGTAGCGTTAAGAACAGAGAACTGGGCCTTAGAGGGAATATCCTCACCTGGCCCCCTTCTCTGTTCCTTCTTTTGGAAAATTAAGAAAAAAAACAAGAGAGGGGAGGATTTCCAGCCACCCGCTCCCCTCCCCTTTTAGTCGCCTTCTACGACACGCAGGGAATACGTGGGAAGTTTTCTTTCTCCCCTATCCCCATTTTCTTCATACTTGTTCGCCATTGTCCACGAGAGTGAGGCAGCGTCAAGAACAGACGACTGAGCCTTACCGGAACTCGGGGGCTTAGGCTAAGGTGTCTAAATGTGTCTATTATAATCACGATGTGTCTGTAATTAAGAAGGAGAGAAAGGTGTACTGCGTATTGCTCCCTTCTTCTCATCTCGGTTACTAATACACAAACATTCAGCTTGAGTCTACGAGGAGGATAAGCACTTCGAGCTTGGCTCCGGCTTCAGTTCCAACTTCAAAGAAATTAGGACACAAGGAGGGGAGGGTTTCCAGCCCCCCCACGCCCCAGGCCGTTTTAATCGCCTTCTATACGACACGCAGGGAATACGTGGGAAGTATTCTTTCTCCCCTATCCCCAGGGATAAATGATGATAATGATGATAATGTTGAATAATGATGATAATATATTACTGCAGAGCTAATAAGCTCGACATTGTCGGTGTTTTAAAGTTAAATCAGAGAGAGAGAGAGAGAGAGAAATCCCCATCCCGGAGCCTTCCTTGGCTTGGCTCCCACTCCTGGGATCGTGGTGACGTCCAATATTTGGCTCACTCGAATTTCTTTGTTGTGTTACTATATTTAACGCGTTTTGTCAAGCGTAGTTTTAAACGACCCCAGGAAAAACGTCTAGGGAAAGCGTTAACGTGTTTTATATTTAACTCCCGCTCAGTCTGTAAGTTGAGAATGAATGTACATAGGAACATTACGCCACCATTTTTCCCCCTTATATCATTCGTGCCACTTGGTGTATCTTATGAGGAAATATTATCACAAGGGTCTTAATGGGTTAGTCTGTCCGTTAGGGGCGAGGCGCGATATAAGTAACCTTATCCTAGTCTTACATTTATGGCTATCATTGGTACGCTCTAGTCCACCCGACCCATTAAAAACTGTTTCAGTGGAAAACGTAGCTGATTCTAGGCGACCTTTATTCCACAACTGAAATCAGTCAGATCTTGTTGATGATTCATATGTGTTCGTTCTTGCAGTATCACTTGTTTGCCTGGTTTTCATTTTGTTGATATCGGAACACGAATATTGGTTTGGTTCCCCAGCAGACGAAAAGTTTTTGAGGAATCTCCCACAAATTAGGCCGTACTCTTTAAATCGATTCATGACCTTATGAAACTGCGAGAAGATTGTAAAATACGAGTCTCGTAGTCTTGTTACATGTTAAGAGACATTTCCAAGTTTAGTGGTAATCTCTGTTTACCAAGTCTGCCTGAGAGACGTGTATATTATATACGTCAGGGCGACCTACTCTGGGTGGGTTCCTGACTCGTTCATATTATGCATCTGATCATGAAGTTGAGTGACCGGACATCAAATAACGGAGAGGAACTGAACACGGAGGTCAAGCCTAAGCAAGATGTGGGTTGTATATACAAGCCAAGGATGGTATGAAATTCTTCATCTGCTTTGTGGAGGTGAAGTGTTTATTCGGGGACAGCCTGGCGAACGCCACTTCAGTAACTCTTGGAGTACCATGACATTCAGTCTATCGAGTACGACAACTTGACTCCTTGAGTACGATAGCTTAACTCCTTGAGTACGACGACTTGACTCCTTGAATGCGAGAGCTTAAATACTTTTGAACGATGTTTAACCCGCTTCACTATGATTTGTACTCAAGTGAGTTCAGCCGTCATTCTAATGGGATACGTTATCTTGTTTAGGGATACTTTATCTTGCTCAGGGAGAGAGAGGTTATCTTGTCCAGTGGCTAATAAAGGCTTCATGCTTGTGGTTTTATACTGAACTTACTACATCCCTGTAAGGCATTCGCTCTTGTGGTTTATACCGAACTTTCTACTTTCATCTGCTCAACATCTGTCTTGCATCCACCCCCTTCTCCTCCCCGCCTCCCATCCCACAACGCTCTTGTGTTTATTCTGCAGATATTTTCTCACTGTATTTTCAGCCTCTCGCTGCGGTTCACTCACTGAACCATTTATTATCATTAACGACCTGTAAACAAAAGTATACTATAATTAACCCGTAGAGCTAAGTTTTATTATTATCAACAACCCATAGAACCAAGTTATTACTCTTAACAACCCATAGAACCAAGTTATTACTCTCAACAACCCATAGAACTAAGTTATTACTCTTAACAACCCATTGAACCAAGTTATTACTCTTAACAACCTATAGAACCAAGTTATTACTCTTAACAACCCATAGAACCAAGTTATCGCTATTAACAACCCATAGAACCAAGTTATTACTCTTAACAACCCATAGAACCAAGTTATCACTCTTAACAACCCATTGAACCAAGTTATCGCTATTAACAACCTATAGAACCAACTTTATTACTATAAACAGCCTGTAGAACCAAGTTATTACTATCATCAAACCTGTAGGACCAAATTGTTGTAATAGTAGTAGTTGTCATTATTATCATTATTATTGTTATTATTATTATTATTATTATTGTCGTTATTATTATTACTATTATTATTATTATTATCATTGTTATAATTATTAGAATGCTTTAGATAATAGTAGTAGTTGTCATTATTATTATTATTATTATTATTATTATTATTATTATTATTATTATTATCATTATTATTAATATCATTGTTATAATTATTAGAAAGCTTTAGATAAGGTTCAGCATCAAAGGTTACCAGCAAATATCAAGTCACATTGTACTAATGGGATTGTATTTAGGAAGATGTGGAATTTGGTTGACCGACTGTAAACAAAGAGTTGTGACTGATGGTCCAACCTCACAGTTGGCTAGACATGATCAAGTAAGCAGTGTATAGAAGCAGTGAACAGAGCGAACAACATTCTTCGATTCATTGGTAGGGTTTTCGAATCGAATTCTAGAGGAATCATCCTAACCCTTTAGTATTCATTGGTTTCTGTTCAGTTAGAAAAAAAAAAAAGATGACGGATTGGAGACAATACAGCATCGAGCTACCGAATCTGTTTAGATTAGAGAAGAGAAGGCTAAGAGGTGATCTAACACACGTACTACTGAAACCTTTCTTTAAAGGATTTGGTATTCTTGATCTAATGAACCACTTTAAGATCTGATTCACCTGATTTTACAAGAAGGAATGGATACGCTCTCGTAGGCAAATGTTTTACTTCGAATGAGGCGAAGTAAATTTTTCTTGAACAATATTTGTTAACATATGGAATGATTTGCCAAACAGAGTGGTTGAAAGCAGTAGTACAGGTACGTTTATATATATAGACGATAAATGCTTCGCTTCAAGTCCACGACTAACATAATTTGCGCCTCCTTAGTCACGTTGACAACTTAGATTTTATTCTCTTTGAATTATCTGTATGTCTTCTGCTTTCTGCCTCGTCAATGTGTGAATTTCTGCTGTCTGCCACTAACACGAACACCCTCGAAGGGACCCAGTGGTTTGTTGTCTGAATTCTTTTGTAATGCTGTATATTCCTTTGTATTATTATTATCATCATTATTATTATCATTATTATTATTATTATTCAATAGTTGATCGTCGTTTCCCATGTTAGCAAGGTAGCGCCAGGAAACAGACGAAGAAAGACGCATCCACACACACACACACACACACACACACATATATATATATATATATATATATATATATATATATATATATATATATATATATATATATATATACTCGAGTATATATATATATATATATACTCGCCTTCATCCATTTTCAGCGCCAACTCGCCCAACAGAAAAAAGAACAGTATTGCCACCTCCTGGGAATGCGTGTGGAAACACTGGGAGGTAGAAGTGTTGGGGAGGCACACTGGGGAGGTGAGAGTCTTTGTGGCAACACTGGAGAGATGGAAATGTGTGTAGCAACATACGGTAGGTGTGTGTGTGTGTGTGTGTGTGTGTGTGTGTGTGTGTGTGTGTGGCACGCCGGGAGGTAGGCGTGTATGTGTGACGTCACTGGATGAATGTGGGCGACCCGGATGCTGTGTATTTCCCCCTTGAGCAGCTCACCCGTTCGAAGGGAAGTCCCCCTTGACGCCTGGGTTTAAACACTGGCAGGCGAGTGTCTGGGATGTTTAGTTCGCGTCCACACCTACCCCTTTGGGCAAGCAAGATAACCGCCAGCGTTCATGAAGGGGGAATTCAGGTACGAGGGTGTGTGGGAGGTGGCCCAGGGTGTGTAGGAGGTGGCTTGCTTGCTTGCTTGCTCGCTCCCTCCCTCGCCCGTAATTTCCTCTCGGTGACTTTTAGATATCAGCGATCTATTTTGATCGCCAGCCCTAAACTGGATGTGGGTTTTTTTTATGTTTTAACATTAGGGAGTCCAGAGTGCGGAGACTTATGAAGATATATTCTGTTAGGATGATGTGTTCAGTAGATTTCAATGGTGTCTTGGAATGATTGAAAATATCTTTATATTAGGAGACGAAACATTTTAAACCATATAGAGATTAGTGTATCTTTAATAATACTTCTACCTTCTGAAAGGTGACAAGTATATATATATATATAGTCTACTTCACATCTCTAATATATTCTTAATGGGAAAGTCACTTTCATATAAACATTAATCGTCGTAACAATATCCTCTAACAGGACATAAGGACATTAAAATAATCCTTTCCGTTACTTCCTCAACATTTAGTCATCCTTGCGAATAGCTGACGACCCTTAGAAGCAGAGAACATCATTTGCACTTTCCTCTGATGGCATCGCTGTGCCGTCGCTTAGCTGGTAAACAGCCGCCTTGGGACTGAGGTGCGTCAAAAGTGGTGCCCAGAACCAGCTTACACTCTCCATGTTAGGGTTGCTGGTCTTACTTTCTTTCTGTCTCATCAAAACGGGACTACCGGGCTAGTCCTGCCACCTCCTTCTTACAAGCATCATACGCTCACTCAAACCCCTCAGTCATTTTCTTCACGTAAGTGTTCTTACCATCTATTCTCAGCATGATTGATTTTGATTGTAGTCATGATAGAGTCCGAGAAGCCTATGGCCCTTACCGACATCATGAGTTGCTGAGAATTTCCGGGTTCTCGCCTAATTCTACTGCTGATGAGAGGGGGGGCTTAGGCAGTAGGAGTACTGGCCCCTTCCACGATCTTTCCCTCTCTGATAGACCTTCCTCTTTTTACTGTTCACTCTACCAACATTCGTGGATTTTCTAGCAACCTTTCTTCTGCTGAATACTATTTGTCTAGTACCTCTCACCGTGTCCTCTTAAGACCTAGTTTTCTAATGATGTTCTAACGAGCTTCTTTTTCATATCGAAGTGTAAATCTCCACACGCGATTTCCGTTCATTAGTGGTGTGTCTGTTCCTATTCCAACATCAACACACCTGTTGCACGTCTTGAGGACCTTGATTCCCCAAACTCTGATGTTAGTGGCTCAAGGTCTGTCTCCCAGCTACCATATTTTTCCACTGTTTCGCCTATTTCTCTCCTGTTTCTACAAATTTCATATCTCCCTTTGACTATCTAAACTGTTGCCATGGGGCTGTGGCATCCTTTCACCCGCAATTTAATATCCTCTATTTAGGGGATTTCAACGTTCACCATAGGGAATGGTTGAATTCCTTCCATACGGACGGTGGTGGTTTTGGGGGAAGGGCTTGAAGCCCTCATATTCTCCATTCTCAATGAACTCGATCAAATCATTTTCCACCCCACCTACTCGAGAGTTCCTATTATTCTGGATCAATTTTTCATCCTTTAATCCTTCGTGCTGTAACTACACAATCATATAGGCACCTCAACGAAGCTGACTGGAATTATTTACCAAAATTCATCTCTGGGTTTCCTTAAGTAAATTGCTGTCTCGTATGTGGTGATGACTGACTGTGTCTTCGCCAAACACATAGTAGAGGTTATCATTGCCGTAATGGAAGCATTTATCTCTCTTCCTCCAAGATGACCTCTGCTTTTTGTCCATGGTTCAACCGGTTTTTGTTTTTGTTTTTCCTGAGGCCATTAAAGCAAGCTTATTTCTTGCTTGATGATAACCATACTGAGTCTATCTTTCACTTTGTCTCATCCTCATTACTTTACATTAGCTCGGATTGAATTTCGTTGACCATGTATCGCACCAACTTTGGAGTCTGTTTAGGCCCATGCAATCCTCCTCGTATTTTACTTGATCTTTGTATAATCTGCAAACTTGTTCAGGTAGGAGACCATATTTCCCCGCAAGTCATTTCCACGGAACAAGAAGAGTAATGGACCCAGAACCGAACCCTGCGACACTCTGTTGTCACCTCGACCCGCTTGGAAAAGGCTTCTCGGACATGCGTCCATTGTTCACTTCCACGGAGATGATTTTTTGCCCACTTGAATAGTTTCTCCTTTAATCCTTCCTGGTGCTCCAGCTTTCTAATCATTAGCCTCTTATGCAGTCAGTGTCAAATCTTTCTGGTCGTCCACAAACAAACAATCCACCCAGTCATTCCTTTTGTCTAAGACAGAGCTCACTCTCTCGTAGAAATGTAAGAGGGTTGTGACACATGACTTCCTTCCCCTAAAGCCAATGTGTTATCTGGGTAATAGTTCCTCTGTAGAAAGTCTTCTTCAGAATCTTACGCAACCATACTCGTTAGTGGACACTGGTCTGCAGTTCATCGCTTGTCCCCTGTTTTATTTTTCCTGTAGCGCGTATGGTGAAATTTTTTCTGGACCATGAGCCTCTTGTATGGGTCAAGTCCTTTTTGGTGGCCTGTTAATATCTATTCTCGATACGTGGACGATGACTTCCAAAACTTCCTCCCTATTGAATCCATCTCCATGGTGTTTGGGCTGCAGGATATTCCACTGTTTGTGTGTGTGTGTGTGTGTGTCTGCAATCATTCATCTATATTGTAAGAGGAGGGAGTTCTGTGATCATGGGACCCCATCTCTTAAATTTTCTCTTTCATACAACCTTTACAAATTTTATATACGTACTATCGACTTTATCTCATATCTTTGTTCATTCCATTCATCCATTACTTTTAAACAATGAAAATACTTCTTTACATTCATTCTAACAAGTTTTTCCTTTCCTTTCATGTTAATGCATTTGGTTGTTCTGTGAAGAACTGTTCACTCTCTGCGTCACTAAACTTATTTCAAAACTTAAAAGTTGCAATCAGGTCACCTCTTTACTAGTCTCTCTTCCACTGTGGGTAAATCTAAGTCACCTGGCACTTCCCTGTAACTCAGCTCTCTTAATTCAGGTTCCACATTCGTCGCTCTCCACCGAACCGCCTTTTATTAGTTTGTTTGCGTTCGCTTGAGTTTGTGGTGATTGTATTTGAAAAACATTTTAGGTCTCGCCGAGAATAAGATGCGAACTTCTAGCGGAATATTTTCTCATCCATTTACTTGAGTGTTAGTGTATTACTGGCAGTGGACAGCTTGTCTCCCTTTGCTATTCTCCTAATGTGGGACTAATGCGACAGGTTAAGGATGGGTTTCAACTCCAAGTCTCTCCAACAAGTAGATTTCTGTAGCGCTTTTCCTGTTGGATATTACAGATATTGAGGCTTTCTCTCACTGGAAACAGCCTCATTACGTTAAATTGGTCAGACTTTATCATTCATGTGTCAGACCAACTCTAAGGTTTGTCTAGGTTTCCTCATAAGTTGAGGTAGTATACCTTGTTTATCACTTCTCTCATTACCTTGGCATCATCCGCAAACATGTTTATTCAGAAGTTCAATCTCTCTGGCGAGTCATTTACACAAAATCAAGAGGAGCAATTGGTCCCTAAACAGAGCCTTTGGGACCCAGGTGAATTTTTTTTATCTCTGTCGTAAGTTTTGTTTTCCTCAACTTTAACAAAGTGGTTCATCTTTCCCTGTGACCCATCCTCATAACATTACATTTACTCGAGATTGAACTTCATCAACCAAATTTTTCCCCCGTTTTCTTAAAGCTCCAGTCACGGGCAAAAGTCCATATCAAGACAGGGGTCTTAATTGAAATAGCTTAATGAAAGGGAGAAAGAAAAGACTTGGAAAAAAGGATTTACGAATCTAGGAGGATGTGAAAAAACCTTTCTTTTAAAAAGTGCCAGGCCATAATTATTGGGAAAGACATGAGAGGGTCGAGAGTTCCAAAGCTTCGACGTGTTGAGGAAGAAACAGTTATCAAAACAGCCCACCCTTGAGGTGCCAATGGCCAGACAGTAGTCATGTGACGCAACAGCTTGCCGAGTATTGCGTGGTCTACCTAGTGGTGAGGGGCACACTGGCAGCCAGCTCTCGGGAGCAAAAACCAGCGTAATACCCGTAGAAGAGCGGAAATGTGAACCAACGTTGTAGCGCAGGGCAAGAGGATGGTTAGCATCGTACACTTTTAACTGGATGGTTAACATATTACCCTTGTTACCTGGGTAGTTACCACTTTCCTCGTGTTATTTGGTCGTTAAGACCATCTTGTAACTGGGTGGTTACACATGCAACCAGGCCAACAGTATACCTCATCCATCCAAGGCAAAGGAAGCTTTGTGTGTAGGATTATATTCTTCAGACGGCGTATGCGATGACGTAAATGATGAGAGAGAGAGAGAGAGAGAGAGAGAGAGAGAGAGAGAGAGAGAGAGAGAGAGAGAGAGAGAGAGAGAGGTGTGTAAGCGGCACCGGCTTGGGAATGGGCCAGACTGTCTGTGCTTCGCCCAAAATAGTGGGGCTAGCCCGCCTCCTACCCCTTAGTGGCCACTATGTCCACCACCACCTTGACGGGCTGGTCACCTGAGGCAGTACCTCCCCGTAATGCCCCAAATATATGTACCCGTCTCTCCTCTCTAAGGGAGAGATGCTCCTTCGTCCTGCACCTGGAGGGAAAGGGAGTTAGTACTGTCTGAGGACTTAAGACTAGCTTGGGGCCCTGCACGTCGCATTACAGAAGGGATATTACCTAAAGACACTTAAAAAGGGGAAGTCTCGCCTTATAGCCTAGTATGTTGACGATGATGCACTTTGACCCGGGAGAGTCTGAGTGCCCTCAGGGAACGTGCACTCGACCCTGCGCAAGGACACGACTACTTGCATTACTGGTGTCAGAGGACAATTAAGGAGTCAGTGAATCTGAAATAGACTGTGTCCCTCCTCCTCTGCCAGTGTTGCCACCTCTATTCACTGTTCCGCCGAGCTCCATGGGTGCATTAGGTTACGTTGTTTAGCTAAGGTTAAATTTAGTTTGGAATGATTGTCTACACTGACTTGACCCAGTGAGCCACAAGAGATGCCACAGTACAGACCGCATTAATGTCTCCTTCCTTTATTCTCTGCATACATTGTCCTTTACACTACCCTTTCTGAATATATATATATATATATATATATATATATATATATATATATATATATATATATATATATATATATATATATATTCACATAGACACATACATGTACACACGTACACATGCACATATTCACACTTACTCGCTTTCATTCATTCCCGGCGCCGCTCCACCTCACAGGAGTTATCGTCGCCACCCCCTGCGTCACCGGGGTAGCGCCAGGAAACATATGAAGAAAGGCCACATCCGCTCACATCCATTCACTTGTTGTCATGTGTAATGCACCGAAACCACAGCTCCCTATCCACATCCAGGCCCCCACAAAGCTTTCCATGTTTTACCCCAGACGTTTCACATTCCCTGGTTCAGTCCTCTGACGGCACGTCAATCCTAGGTTACCACTTGGTTCTAGTTCACTCTGTTCCGTGCACGCCTTTCACTCTCATAGCATGTTCAGGCCCCGATCGCTCAAAATCTTTTTCGCTGCATCCTTCCGCCTCTCATATGATCTCCCGCTTCTCCTTGTTCCCTCCACTTTTGACACATATATCCTCTTTGTCAACGCACCTTCTTCTGCTCTCTCAACCACACCTCTTTTTATTACCACACATCTCTCATCCCCTTTCATTACTTACTCGATCAAACCTTCTCACACCACATATTGTCCTTAAACATTTCATTTCCAACACATCCACCCTCCTCCGCACGACCTTATTCATAGCCCATGCCTTGCAACTATATAATATTGTTGGAACTACTATTCCTTCAAATATACCCATTTATTCCCTCCGAGATAACGCTCTCTTTTTCCACACATTCTCCATCCCTCCCAAAACTTTCGCCAATCCCCCACCTTGTGACTCACTTCCGCTTCCATGATTCAATTTGCTGCCAAGTCCACTCCCAGGTATCTAAAACACTTCACTTCCTCCAGTTTTTCCCAGTTCAAACTTACATCCCAACTAAGTTGTCCCTCAACCCTGCAAAACCTAATAACCTTGCTTTTATTCACGTTTACTCTCAACTTTCTCCTATCACGCGCTCTTTCAAACTCAGTCACCAACTTTTGTAAGTTTCTCACTCGAATCAGTCACTTGCGATCACTTTTCCTTTTGCTCCCTTCACCGATATCCCCATTTGTTCTCTTGTCTTTCGCACAATATTTGCCTCCTTCCAAAACATCTTTTGATTCTCACTCAAGTTTAGCGATACTCTCTCACCCCAACTCTCGTTTGCCCTCTTTTTCAACCCCTGCACCTTACTCATGACCTCCTCCCGTTTCCACTTATAGAGATCCCAATTATTTGCACTTCTTCCTTGTAAGTACCACCCAAACACCTCTCTTTTCTCTTTCATTAGTAACTTTACCTCTTGGTTCCACCATTCACTACCCATCTTAATCTGCCCACCTCCCACCTTTCGCATGACACATGCATCTCTTGCACATGCCATCACTGCTTCTCTAAATACCTCCCACTCCCCACCTACTCTCCTCACTTCATTTGCTCTCACCTTTTGCCATTCTACTCCCAAGCTCTCCTGGTATTTCTTCACACAAGTCTCCTTTCTAAACTCACTCACTCTCACCACTTTCTTCTTCCCGACATTTTTTCTTCTTTTTTTCGAAAACCTCTATTCTTCACACTCGCCTCCACAAGATATTGATCAGACATCCCACCAGCCGCCCCTCTGAGCACATATGTGAACGGAAACGGCGAGCTGTACCAAGGACGTACGCTGGGTGCATCGTGTTCTATGTAAATAGTGCACGTACAGGCCGACCTGACCTGAGGAACGTTGGCCATCGCTTGGCGAGAGCCGCTGCATGCCCGGATCCCCGTGCACGTACAGATCAACCTGGCCGGAAGGACATTCGTTGATGCTCCCTTAAGTGAACTTTTAAAACTCGAGACTGAGAAGAGCCGCTAGTCAGGATTTTGCTGAACGGCAGGAATTACATTGTATTGCTTGTTTTGAAGTGTTTTGGTTTCATTAACTAAATTTCCCGTACTCTCGTGAATTATAGTGTTTTGATTATGACCGGCAGGTGTGTTAGGAGGCATGCCATGTTATTTCTACAACTGTTGCTAGAATTAGATATCAGAATGTTAGAATATTAGCATGCTTGGCTGTCCATTGGCCTAGTTGGGTCATTAATGTTCGTGTTAAGGGGTATTATACTTAAACTATGGCTTATGGATCCCCATGGTAATCTTACTTGATCATCATCAACCATCAAATAGTTATAACAACAACCTCATTTGTTTTTGTACCCCTACAATTGGTAGGAGAGCGTGGTTGCCGAGTAGACTGTTTACGATCTGTAAGCTACGGAGAGATGGAGACTTGAATAGATATTATGTTGCCATGATCTGGGTGGCAACACGAAGAGTGATGGTGTTGGTCACCATGTGGGATTTGGTGACGAAGGGTAGTGGCAGCGGGTGGAGTGAGCTCTCCCTCCCACCCATGTGTTGGGAGAGAGAGGCCTCGGTGGGTGGGGAGCTTGGCACCGGGGTGATACAGGGTTGGGAGAAGGGGAGAAAAGCTGGCCATGGTAAGATACACTATGGGCAGCTTTGATATATATATATATATATATATATATATATATATATATATATATATATATATATATATATGTATGTATATTATTTTTCTATTATACTTTGTCGCTGTCTCCCGCGTTTACGAGGTAGCGCAAGGAAACAGACGAAAGAATGGCCCACCCACCCACATACACATGTATATACATACATGTCCACACACGCACATATACATACCTATACATCTCAAAGTATACATATATATACATACCCAGACATATACATATATACGCATGTACATAATTCACACTGTCTGCCCTTATTCATTCCCGTCGCCACCTCGCCACACATGAAATAACAACCCCCTCCCCCCGCATGTCCGCGCGGTAGCGCTAGGAAAAGACAAATAAGGCCACATTCGTTCACCCTTAGTCTCTAGCTGTCATGTATAATGATATATATATATATATATATATATATATATATATATATATATATATATCAATGGACAGACAAGTGTATATACATCGCGAGTCGGATTCTAACCCTGGGCAGGGCGCTTGGCTGCCTCGTCCACACAGAGGTTATAAGACACACACACACACACACACACACACACACACACACACACACACCAGAATTCTGGTATCCATACATGTGGACATATGCAATGTTTAGCTGCTGTTACAAGATCATAGTCAAAACTAAAGCGCAAAGATATCCCAATTTTTTTTTAATTCATATTTATTGCATGTAACATTTCGTTACTATTCTAGTTTAACTATTATTTTGCGTGTTATTACTAAAGGCCATCGTAAGGTTGGCAATGTCATCATTAAGGTGTTTAAGATAGTATCATATGGATAGATTTGTTAATGATTTTGAAAGAGAGCAATATAACCTAGCCATCACTTAAGTAATGTTAGATTGTGAGGATTTTCTCTTTTTCTTTCGTAAAATTTCCTTAACCTACAAAATGTTTGACTGTGTATTTTTGCCTGATTTTCGTTTATTTATTGTCGTGAAAATATGAGTGGAATATTTTTCTTCCACGAATACCTCCATATAGCAATAATAAACCATTATCTTTCTCAATTCTTGATTTGTTTTGTGACGTAGGATTCCAAGCGTAAATTGCTATCATTAGTAGCGGTTAGAGTGATAGTATCGTCCATAGTAGTTAGCAAGGTAAAAGTGCTAATAGTAGCGTGCTGTTGTGGCGTCAATAGCAACTTCTGCTGGACGCTGGACGAGTCATAGCGGCAGTGGCACTGGACGAGTCCTAGCGGCAGTGACAGTGGACGAGTCATAGCGGCAGTGACAGTGGACGAGTCATAGCAACAGTGGCACTGGACGAGTCATAGCATCAGTGACACTGGACGAGTCCTAGCGACAGTGACAGTGGACGAGTCATAGCGACAGTGACAGTGGACGAGTCATAGCAACAGTGACACTGGACGAGTCCTAGCGGCAGTGACAGTGGACGAGTCATAGCAACAGTGACACTGGACGAGTCATAGCAACAGTGACTGTGGACGAGTCATAGCATCAGTGACAGTGGACGAGTCCTAGCGGCAGTGACAGTGGACGAGTCATAGCAACAGTGACAGTGGACGAGTCATAGCGGCAGTGACAGTGACCACGATACGAGCAGTGATGCAACCTACGAGTTAGTGTTGTCACTTTTGCATACGATTGTTGGAAGTCGAACAGACTACGTGCAGAGAATTTCTCCAAGAGATCTTAAGGTATATGAGGGCAACTCGTACACACACACACACACACACACACACACACACACACAAACTCAGCTGCTTTTAGCTATCTTGAGCACGATGATGCGACCCATAAACATGACGATATATGACGTATTGGTATGACAGTCTGATCCATGACATTACCTTCAAGGATTTCGTCAAAGGTTACGCCATCTTTCCCAGGGTCGGAGCGCCTCCTTCTAGGACTAGTCATAAGCTCATGGCGTCAGGCAGCGGTATCCTTGCTGGTCTACGAGCAGCAAAAATGATTATATGAACTTCATAATTACTGATGTTCGTTGTAGTAAATAGTAGCAGTAATTGCAGGGGTAATACTAGTAGTTGTAGCAGTTGTAGTGGTAGTAATGATAGCAGTGGTAATAGTATCAAATGTATTAGTGATAGTAGTAGTAGTGGTATAGTGGTAGCAGATGTAGCAGTAGTTGTAGTAGTAGCAGATATAGTAGTGGTAATGGTAGAAGTAGTAGTAGTAGTAGTAGATGTAGTAGTAGTAGCTGTTTTTGTAGTAGCAGTAGTAGAGGTTGTATCAGATGTAGGAGTAGAAATAATAGTAGTAGTAGTAGTAGTAGAAATAGTAGTAGTAGTAGTAGTAGTAGTAGTAGTAGTAGCAGCTGTGGTAGTAGAAGCAGTTGTTGTTATTGTTGTATCATATATAACAGAGAAGTGGTTGCTATTGATGTTATAGTAGGAATAGTAGTAGTGGTCTAATTACACAACATTTTGTGCTTGTTATCCAGTTGATCTTACCAAACCTTGAATTTCGTCTCTTCTAACATTTTGTGTTCACATTTTCCTGTAAGGCTCATCAAAACCACGTAATTAGATGTTAGTTGTAATATCAAAGAGGCGAGATGATTAAATTAGGAGACACAGTGTTAGGATTAAATACACCGGTCGTATTTCTCGAGCTAAGTCATAAGCGATGAATACCATTTACCCTTAAGGGATCTAAACTCCCCAACGCCCACCAAGAATGTCTATTACAGGACCGCGTATACATGTTTGGGTAAGTGTATTGAGCTACTCAGGTCTCGGTCAGGTGATCTCGTCTCGTCTCGGACGGACGGACGTTAGCCAAGACTTCTGGCTTCCGCACCGAGGAGGCGTTTTGAACGGGTCACTCGGTGTGCCGCTGTGTGCTAAAGCCGAGAGCCACGTCCTTCCTAGGTAACCATAGCTACGGGATTCACTTACGTGTCTGATAGAGGCATCCAATGTCTGGTCCTCAGTTTCCCCAATAGAACCAGGTTCTTATTTCTCCTGTGAGACCCTCTCTCACCTCCCATCCACCCTCGGGATCATGGGAGACTTACCACCGCCATGGCTGCAGGTGGGGCAGGTGTAGATCCGGCGCCCTCCTTCAGGAGCTCTGGGGGCTCCCCCTCAGAGAGGTAAAGGTCAGCACGGCTTCTTCATCGCTGCCCTGGCTTTAACTCCTCAGGGCCACGGGCTCCCCTCCTCCGGTCACTGCTGACGAAGGAAGCAAATCCTCGGCAGAGATGAGGATGACGTGGGCGGAGGGCGGGCGTGGCAAGGGCGGCGGTAAGGGGTGGTAGCGGGGGCGCTGCGCTACACGAGGCACTATAGCCATGGGCACACTGGCCCGGGCCGCTCCTCCCGCCGGCACCCTCCCTCTTATTGTGTATATTTAGATCGCCAACCGCCACCACCACCACCACCACGGCGCTCCTCCTGAGTCCAGCCCCCCCAGAATGTGGGCCGTCCCTCTCACATGCGGTCCGGCCCACTCACATGTGGTCTGGTCAGGCCCACTCACATTTGGGCCGTCCATCTCACATGTGGTCCGACCCTCTCGCATGTGGTCCGGCCCACTTACATATGAGCCGTTCTTCTCACATGTGGGCCGTCCCTCTCACATGTGGTCCAGCCCACTCACGTGTGGTCCAACACTCTCACATGTGGTCCGCCTCACTTACATATGGGCCGTAACTCTCACATGTGGTCCGGCCCACTCACATATAGGCCGGCCATCTCAAATGTGGTCCGGCCCACTCACATATGGGAAGTCCCTCTCACATGTTGGTCCGGCCCACTCACATGTTGGTCTGCCCCACTCACATGAGGTCCCTCACCCCTTCATGTGGTCCGCCTCCTCAGATGTGGCCCGGCCCCTTCGCATATGGTCCGTCTCCCTCACGTATAGTCCGTCCCTCTCCACATATAGGCCCCCCTCCGGCACATGGCCGATGGGCCCCCCCCCCCCGGCACATGGCTGGTGCCCCCCCCACTCACATACATACCACTCATAAGTGTGCCGTGCCCTTCGCATGTCGGCCTTATCCTCATATGTCGGCCTTAAACGTGAACACGGCCCTTTCAAATGGGGCCCCAACTCTTCCTTATGTTGGCCCAATTCGTTCATGGCTAGGCCTCCTCTCTTCACATACTGGTGGTGGTGTTGGGGTTTGATTTTTTTTTCGCGTTCGTGACGCTGGTTCAGAAGTGGGTAGAGCGCTGACCTGCAAAATCCGGGGTTTTATCTGAGAATGAAAATGATTCATGCAAAATCAACGGATCCTTAAGTAAACGTGGCCTAACGTAACTTGGAGTCGATACTTATTTAATTCTCAGTTACGTCAAGATGTAGGGGAACATCTTTCTCCTAGTGTATGTATTGTTCTTTCTACCTGGTGCTGGTGTATGTATGGTTCTCTCTACCTGGTGCTGGTGTATGTATGGTTCTCTCTACCTGGTGCTGGTGTATGTATTGTTCTTTCTACCTTGTGCTGGTGTATGTATGGTTCTCTCTACCTGGTGCTGGTGTATGTATTGTTCTCTCTACCTGGTGCTGGTGTATGTATTGTTCTTTCTACCTGGTGCTGGTGTATGCATGGTTCTCTCTACCTGGTGCTGGTGTATGTATTGTTCTCTCTACCTGGTGCTGGTGTATGTATGGGTCTCTCTGCTTGGTGCTGGTGTATGTATGGTTCTCTCTACCTGGTGCTGGTGTATGTATTGTTCTCTCTACCTGGTGCTGGTGTATGTATGGTTCTCTCTGCTTGGTGCTGGTGTATGTATTTTCTCTACCTGGTGCTGGTGTATGTATGGTTCTCTCTACTTGGTGCTGGTTCTCTCTGCCTGGTGTATGTATTCATTCTTCCACTAAGACACTTTTGATCATTCTGATCTGAGAGTTGAGAAGGAGACGGAGTGCAGATGTTCACTGTAAAATAACTTACAGCTCACGAAACGGCAAGACTGACACATTTATTGCAAGCCTTTGTAGGTGCCAGGTTGATAAATGATTTATTGTATCGTTTGAAGGCTCAAAATTATTATTGTATGATTGCACGTCTCTCAAATACTTCATTGTATAAGTGTAAGGCTGGCAAATTATTCCCCATTCAGTTGTAAAACTGAGAAATGATTTAACGTAATATTGCAAGGTTGAAGAATGGTATTCTTATATTTGCAAGCCTGATAGATAGATAGTCCTCGTATAATTGCATGGCTGACAAATCATACTTGTATAATTGCAAGGCCGACGAATCATATTTGTATAATTGAAAGACTAACAATTCATCTATCGTATAATTGCGAGGCTGACGTATAATCTATCGTTTATCTGCAAAGCTCATAAATGATGTTTTATTGCAAGGATGACAAATCTTATTTACTTACTTGCAAGGCTGGCAGATGATTTATCGTATAATCGCAAGGTTGACAAATAACTTACAGATCATTTAAGTGCAAGTATGATATATGCAGAGGAGATCAACAGTATATCTATACGAGGCCATCTGTCTCGCGTGGCTGCCTTTGTTTACTCCTTGAAGTCTGTCACACATCACCGCTCCGGACCAGATGTCTGCACCGTAGCCACAAGTTTGGCAGGGTAGAAGCCATTCCTCTGGGCGTCTGACCAAAAGCCTAGTCGGACGCTCAAGTCTCCGAGGCTTACTTAGCATTCTTAAGTGTCTCATATTTCTTCCGTATTGGGGAGGGCTGAGAGAGAGGCATACTGAAACACGAGTAACAATAATGCTTTATTTCACATAGGTGGGCTATGTTGTGCAGGATGGTGTGGGTTGGGTAATCTTAGTGAGTGTGAAAAGATGTAGGTAGGATTTTCCCTCCTGCTCTGCAGGGGGTGAGAAGCAGGCGTCGTTGCGTGGAAGACGACGCACTTGTCTGCCGGGTCTCAGTGAATGTGCAGCTACGAGAGAGGTGGCATGCCAAGGCCTCGAGACTCTACAGCAGAAGGGACGAGGAGGTAGTGGGGTTCCGTCGTTGTCCTGCTGGTGCGGCAAATGGGAGGCAGTCGAGGCTCAGGTGTTCGGGAGACATGCGTAGTTCGCCGGGTTGCGCTGCGGTGGTCGGAAAGGCGTAGTCGAGATCCTGTGGGATGTGCTTTAGATGACGGTGTCAAATGATGCTCCTGTGATGCCATGGAAGATGAGGCACCAAAGAGTCCTGACAAAGAGGATGATAAGTCAGCAGTCACATCGTGAGCTGCTACTGACGGCGGAGAAGAACTCTGTGGTTCACATACCCGAAGACATGGTCAGGCAACTGCGGTTACCTTGTGACTGCTTGAATTCTGTCCCTTCACATGTTAGCTGAGCTCCCGTTCTTTTTAAGGCCTAGCACCATCTGATGTTGGATGAATAACATTGTCACTCTGTGAAACTCAAGTTTTGTGTATCACTATTCGTATTACTGTCGTATTACATTATCTAACAAATCATGACTTACAATATATATAATTACATACAATATATATATATAATTATATATATAATTATATATAATTCCAGTCTTCACATCAAATCATCTATAAGAACTGATATTAATGATAAATTCCAAATTCTAAAACTTATAATCATTTACGGAAAATTTAAAATTCTCAATATTTTCTTATCATAATGATTTTATAATTTTTTTTTTTCAGAACAGCTTTTAAATTTGGCTTGTGACATGAACATTCACTTGATGGATACGCTGTTTAGAACGGTCTCTGGAAGTGGATGTAGGAGTCACCGTCTACAGTGGTCTCTGGAAGTAGAAGGTCTCACCGTCTACTGTGGTCTCTGGAAGTGGAAGCAGAGGAAGCCACCGTCTACAGTGCTTTCTGGAAGTAGAAGTAGAGGGCTTCACCGTCTAGTGTGGTGTCTGGAAGTGGAAGTAGAGGGAGTCATCGTCTTCAGTGGTCTCTGAAAGTGTAAGTAAAGGTCTACACTGTATACAGTAGTCTCTGGAGGTGGAAATGGAGGTCTGCACTGTCTACAATGGGATCTGGAAGAGGAAGTGGTTGGCTACGCTGTCTACAATGGTTCCTGGGAGCGGAAATGGATCATTACGCACTCTAGTATGTGATCTGTGAAAGGGGATGATGGCTACGCTGCTTTGGGTGATTCGTACGGAAATGGATATGGCTACACTGTTTATATATATATATATATATATATATATATATATATATATATATATATATATATATATATATATATATATATAGACTGTACTGCAATATGTACCCGCGTTTGAAGTGTTTCGAGACATGGTGGGTCACTCGCTGTGTTTACTACCTCAGTGTTACTTCACCGAGGAGGGTGAGGCAGGAGAGGCTGTAGCCGATCAGGAGCACAAAAAACACCCCCTGAAAGATACAGAAGCTTCAGTGAATACAGTTCACAGCGAGTCTGTAGATATGTCCTCTATTAACCCAGATCTGTTCATTACGTTCACCTCGACTGAGATGAGCTAGAAAATGCCTATTCCTTACGTTCTGTTTTCTTTCCTATGATCGAGCGCATAGGTTCCAATCCTGGATACGGCAGTGGGTCCACAGTCAACCCAGCTGTTCATCTATTCTTAGGGGTTAGTCGATAAGGTGGGTACCTGGCTCAGACTAGGACAGCTAAAGGGTTGTACGTGTACCTGTAAGTGATGCAGGCCCAGGGCTTGACTCTCTTCCTCAGACGACTTGTCAACCTTCGCCTCAACCTCTCTCCGTCGAGGGTCGTTAATGAGGTCGTCCAACCACTGTAAACAAAGGATTTCATTGGCCCTCCTTCGTGTTGTTATCTGAATTTACCTACCTTTAACAGCCTTTTTAGAAAATTCATTGTTTGACGAAGTTTGAACCAGCTCGTTATAAGACTGGAAAAAAAGGACGTTATATTTCAACGAAAATCCTCACTTGAGGTTCAATTGATCCTCATCTTCTGAAGGACGCGTCCCTCACCTCGACCCACATCAACATCGGAAGATGCAAGACTTACGTACCTTCGAGATAAATCCGCTCTGAATGAGAGCCCTAATATTACTATTGAAGGCGTGCCGGTAGGGGCAGCCAGGGTTCATTGCCCAGCCCAGCTCGACTGGGAAGATATCCCCTTTTGCGACGTGTAGCTGCCTCTCTCCCGTCCCGCTTGTGAACCTGTAAGAGATACAAATCACAGCTCACTTTCTGATCGGCCATGTCACAAATACGACAACAAGAGAGAGAGACATAAACTGTCATGGGTCCAGTGCAGGGAAAATGATTATACATAAGGAAAAAATTATTTTGTGTAAAGCACTGATATGAAAAACACATTGTTGGGACGTGAGTTGAAATATAGCTATAACAATTTAGATAAGAAAAGTGGAGAAAAGGTGACAAAACAAGTTTTAGTTACGAAAAACAAAAGAAGACGCAATCCCATGGTAGAGATAACAGTAGGCCGGAATGTCCAAGAATCCGATTGGTTCTTGACGGACTGACTGTCTTCACGGTTTGTACCCTCCAAACAACAAGTTCGCTGTCGAATGACTCGGAAATAAGCTGTCATTGTTACCAATCGGCCCACAAACGTAATGAATCAAACAAGCGCCGAGGGTGCATGTATCACGGTGTTGTGTCCTTACATGACAGCGATGCGGTCCTCGAGGTAGGTCCTCCAGGTAATGAAGCCGTACTTGGTGTCCCGAGCTCTTCGGATGCACTCGTCCAGCGTCGGGCACGGCTGCAGGCCCCGGAACACTTCCTGGTACAAGGGAACCTTCGAAGTCTTCAGTAGCTGGAAATCAGCCGCACCCAAGTCCTGTTGAATACGAATGGGGTTTGAGCTGAGGAGGGCGAAGGATTTTCCCAAATGTACGTATGAACTAGACGTGTCAAGGATAACACACTAGGACAACACGAACCTAGAGTAAGCACACACACAAAAAAAAGTGATTGAGGTCTCTAAAACAATTTGAGGAAGTTGGGGAGTTTCTTCATACCGGAAAACACTGGTTTAACTGCGTACGCCAGAAGTCATGTGAGTGGAAGACGCAAGTGGAGTGTTGTTGGAGATATAGTTGTTATAAGGTCAGGTCTCCTCGGTGTGTGTACAGTGGCTGCTCCACGACAGTTTGAGGACATAAGTGATATCAAAACTGGTTTGTTAAGACCCTTAAAGATAAATCATAGTAAAAAAAAAAAAATGCATAGAGATTGTTATCACACACACACACACATACGTACTTTTCAGTGATTTACGTTTCAAAAGGCTATTCTTAGGAGCAATAAACAAATGTCTGCTGTACTCCAGCATCTGGAGAGGATTAGGATCCAATCCTTCAACCACTGGCTGAATGCTACAGTAATATAGGAAATACGAGATTTGGAGAATTTACTTCTTTTCGATCATATGAGCATCAAGCTTGGTTTGTGTCCACAGGTCAGGAAACTTGGATTATATGGGTATGAAGCTTGGAATTATATGGGCATGAAGCTTTGATTATATTAGCATGAAGCTTGGATTATATTGACATGAAGCTTATGAACATGAAGCATACACTTTATGGACATGAAGCTTGAATTGTATTGGCATGAAGCTTGGATTATATGAGCATGAAGCTTGGATTACATTGACATAAAGCTTATGAACATGAAGTTTACACTGTATGGACATGAAGCTTGAATTGTACAGGCATGAAGCTTGGATTATATTGACATGAAGCTTATGAACATGAAGCATGCACTGTATGGACATGAAGCATGAACTGTACAGGCATGAAGCTTGGATTATATTGACATGAAGCTTATGAACATGAAGCATGCACTGTATGGACATGAAGCTTGAATTGTATAGGCATGAAGCTTGGATTATATGAACATGAAGCTTGAAAGACATATGAAATGAAGCTTACGTATACATCTATACGTCCAGTACCTGGATGCCCCATGTGTGATCTGAGTTGACGAGTTGTTCCAGCAGGTTCAGCGTTGGGGAGAGGGTGGGCAGAGTGAGGGTGGCTGTCAGCATGGCCACGTACATGGTCAGGGTCACCAGCATGGCCAACACGTACGTGACGACGAACATCCGGGGACACAGGCCTGGGGCCCACCTCACACCCTGGCTGTGCATCACATACACCAGGGAGTTGGGAAGAGCGTCTTGAGTGCGTGCAGGTAAATGATTGCTGTAGCACACACACACACACACACACACACACACACACACACACACACACACACATGCACACACACACAGCGTTACTGACCATGTGTCACCACGGGACAGCCCAGGATCGGACCTGCATGGGTTCGAATCCTTGGCGTGACAGTCGGTCCCCAATCCTACCCAAGTGTTCATCCTCGCCTCAGGGGTGGGAGATAAGTGTGTGTGTGTGTGTGTGTGTGTGTGTGTGTGTGTGTGTGTGTGTTCCATCCGCACCAGCTGTACCGTATGCGGCAAAGCTCCAGTTGCACAGTGCCATGCTGGCTGCACATTTCCATGCCCTCTGTACAGTACTGTGCCATCTGTTCAGTGTCGTCTATATATTACCTAGTATTATGCCAACTGTACAGTACCCAGCTCTACAAACTGTACAGTATCGTACCAACTGTACAGTATCGTACCAACTGTACAGTACTGTGACTCATGTACAATGTCAAGGCACCTTAGCAGTACCCAGCAGTACAGTACAGGTACCAGCTGCACAGTACCAGGTACCATGCTCGCTGTACTGTAGCATGCAACGCCATCTGTATAGTAGCCTGCCTTGTTACTTGTATGGTACCATGTTAGCTGTATGGTACCATGTTAGCTGTATGGTACCATGTTAGCTGTATGGTACCATGCTAGCTGTATGGTACCATGCTAGTTGTATGGTACCATGTTAGCTGTATGGTAACATGCTAGTTGTATGGACCATGTTAACTGTAGGTACCATATTAACTGTATGGTACCATGGTAGTTGTATAATAACTGTTCCAGCTGTACAGTACCATGTCAGCAGTGTACTGCAGTGTACCACGAGTTCAGTACCATGTCAGCTGTACTGTAGTGTACCAGGAGTTCAGTACCATACCAACTGTACAATACTGTGTGAACTGTACAGTTCTGTACCAGAAGAAAATTAACATACCAGCTGTACAGGTCCATGCCAGATGTACAGCACAATGCCAGTTGTACAGTACTGCGTCAGCAGTACAGTACTGTACCAACTGTACAGTTCTGTGCCACCTGTGCGGTACCATACCGGCAGTCCACTACCACACCAGCCTCACGGTAATAAGTACACACTAGAGGACTCACTTGAAGGAGGCGCCGAAGATGAGGAGGCAAGCCTTGACCATAGAGGGCGCGAGGGACGAGGTGGAGACATCATATCGTCTGGAGCTGGTGCAGATCAGGTAGTAGATGGGTCCTGACACTATCAAGGTCAGGGCAAAGGTCACCCATACCTGCCGTGATACACGTCACTCAGGTGGGTCTCTCACTGGGGGTCAAAGACCCGCTCCCTGTCTGCCCCCCCCTGGCCTGACCTCATCATGGGGTCTTACCTCAGAAGACCATGGGAAGGACAGACAAACAGAATGGTTGATGGTCTGTTACTAGAAAGGTAAAAGGTATCCTAGATTTCTAGTCTACGTAGATAAAGGCGAAGGAGTTATGAAGGAAAACATAACATATAGGAAGAATAGACTAACATGGAAATTCTACAAGACAGAATGAACTGAAACACATCTTGATCACAGTCACAAGATAGACCGAAGAAGGAGAAAATAGTTGAGAGAGGTGATGATAATCGATTCTCTTTAATTATTTGTGTGGCCGTTAACTGTTCTGATAGTCTTCGCTTTGATGAAAAAAAAAATTGGGTAGTATTTAAATCCAGTATTCCATGATTCTAGCTGAGGAAACCTTTTCTGCCCCCTTTTGTACTCAGTCTCCTTGCCTTTAGTTATTAAAATTATTACTTATTTCAACAAACTTCCCACAAGCCTCCTCGGAGTCTACACTTTCGAAAGCCTATCATCCTAGATCTCTTGAGCCTTTTTTGTTTTAGTATATTTCTGTGCGCCACATAGTACCCTGCCTCTCACCTCAGGGGCAAATGGCCTAATGAGCGCCAGAGCCTGATTGAGAGGGCGTGGCTTCGACGTGGCGAAGGTGATAGGTTCGACGTGGTAACCAATGGTGCAGTCTACCTTCTCCTCCCGGTCTTGCGTTATGGCAATGTTCAGGGAGAAGTCCGCCTCCAGCCTCTCCACTGCTCCTATCACTCCTGCAGCCCGTAACGTAAGGTATATTAAAGTGGCAGCGTTCAGTCAAACGCTTCACTAGAAAAGCAGGAGAGTATGTGAATCATAGTGGCCATGAGCATGAGGAATGGTAAAGGAAGGAGGTGTATGTTGTACCTGTGTAACTTCCGTTCTCCAGCCTGTGTCCCCACTGCCCGTCGCTAGGCTCCACCAAGACGTAGGTGAAGTTCAGCGTCCTGGACATTTCATTCAACATTTTGTTGTCGACGCAGTTGCCGGCCGGGATAAGGACACCGCCTTCTTCCTGGTAGCAGCTGAAGGGCTCGTATACCAGCGTCACCACCTGGAACTGGTGCCCCTGGAAGTTCTGGTCGGGAGAGGGACCATTCCATGATATATAGAGGCAACATAAGGTCTTCTCAAGTAACGAAGACCTAATACGATGTTTCCCCCACCCAATGAGGGATGCAAAAATCTAAAGATCTTATAAAGAGGGAATATTTTTTCGACATTTTAAGGGTCTCTGTTGTCCATGTGCGAGAGAGTTTAAAAGTCCGCCTTACCTGGAAGAGATCAGGGTAGAGAGGCGATTCACTGAGGAACCCTGTGTCTGAGGTCCAGTAGTTGACGAGGTTGACCTGAGGGCGCCCTGAGGCACAGTACGGGCACATCTGCAGCAGTTGGTATACTAAGGAGGGCGAGGAGGAGGAGGAGGAGGAGGGAGCCATTAATTTAGCCTCGGAGGAGTGAGGAAGGAGCGACGCCCGACCCTCCTGCAACACACGTGACACCACCACTAAGTTGTAACTGGATCCTGTCAACAAACAACAACACACCAGTTGTATCTGGAACCTGTGTACGATACGCGACTGACCATCTTCACACTTAGCTCTCCTCCTTGAACGTATGATAACAACTTGGATGAAATGGTTTAGTTCTTTAAGAACAAGAACGAGAGCACTTACTCGAATTCGTTATTATTATTATTATTATTACTATTATTATTATCATTATTATTATTATTACTATTATCATTATAATTATTATTGATATTATTGTCTATTTGTTTTATCTTATTTCCAAGAGCCTGGTGTTCTGTGTTGATACAATGAACATCGTTATGAATTTAGATATACACAGGAGTAACAATGTATCATAACCAAATGATGAATTGTCGATATCAAGGACGGGGTGCGACACTCACCAAGGACGGGATGCGACACTCACCAAGGACGGGGTTCGACACTCACCAAGGACGAAGTGCGACACTCACCAAGGACGGGGTGCGACACTCACTAAGGACGAAGTGCGACACACACCAAGGACGGGGTGCGACACTCGCCAAGGACGGGATGCGACACTCATCAAGGACGGGATGCGACACTCACCAAGGACGGGATGCGATACTCACCAAGGACGGGGTGCGACACTCACCAAGGACGGGGTGCGACACTCACCAAGGACGGGGTGCGACACTCACCAAGGACGGGGTGCGACACTCACCAAGGACGGGGTGCGACACTCACCAAGGACGGGGTGCGACACTCACCAAGGACGGGATGCGACACTCATCAAGGACGGGGTGCGACACTCACCAAGGACGGGGTGCGACACTCACCAAGGACGGGGTGCGACACTCACCAAGGACGGGGTGCGACACTCACCAAGGACGGGGTGCGACACTCATCAAGGACGGGGTGCGACACTCACCAAGGACGGGGTGCGACACTCACCAAGGACGGGGTGCGACACTCATCAAGGACGGGGTGCGACACTCACCAAGGACGGGGTGCGACACTCACCAAGGACGGGGTTCGACACTCACCAAGGACGGGGTGCGACACTCATCAAGGACAGGGTGCGACACTCACCAAGGACGGGGTGCGACACTCACCAAGGACGGGGTTCGACACTCACCAAGGACGGGGTGCGACACACACCAAGGACGGGGTGCGACACTCATCAAGGACGGGGTGCGACACTCACCAAGGACGGGGTGCGACACTCACCAAGGACGAGGTGCGACACTCACCAAGGACAGGGTGCGACACTCACCAAGGACGAGGTGCGACACTCACCAAGGACGGGGTGCGACACTCACCAAGGACGGGGTGCGACACTCACCAAGGACAGGCTGATGAGACTCACCAAGCAGTGGATGAGAGGCCAGGCTTGTCATGGTAACATCCCTGCCAGTGTAAGCCAGAAGGTACTTGGTGCTTCCCTTGAACCACGACCCGCGTTGTATACTAGCGAACGCCTCTCCCACCCACTGATCCAAGCGCGTTTCCACATACAAATAGACCAATAAACTTTAGGGAGAATAAAGACATATTTTTTCCATACAAATTCATCTTTTTCAGCGTCATCGAAATAGCATAAGGAACAGGTGACTGAGCCTTTGAGGGGAATATCCTCGCTTGGCCCCCTTCTCTGTACCTTCTTTTGGAAAAGTAAAACAGGAGGGGAGGATATTCATCCCCCCCCCACTCTCACCCCTTTTAGTCGACTTGGACACGCAGGGAATACGTGGGCAAAATTCTTTCTCCCATACCCACAAGGACATTCTTGTAAAGTTGTTTAGCTAATAGTGAGTAAAACTTCAGATTGTAAAAAAAACAATGGAAGTGACAGTTAAAGTGACAACGAAAATGTATCGAGTGTGGAAAAGTGAAAGAAGGTGAATAAGTGGAGGAAGTAACCAAGGAAACTGAAATAATTGCCTTGGTAAAGAACAAATGGTATCTTACCAGAATGGAATCATCTCCTCCACACTTGTTAACCACTTCCCCTTTTGCCCTCTTCACCGATGTTCCTATATGCTCTCTTGTTTTTCGCGCATTATTATTTAACTCCTTCCAAACCATCTTATTTCCTGTAAGGTTTATTGATACTCCCTCACTCCAACTCTCATTTGCCCTTCTTTTTCAACCCCTGCACCTTCCTCTTGACCTCCTGCCGCTTTCTCGCATGTTCCTCTCGATCATTTGCACTCGTTCCCTATAAGTACCCTCCAAACTATTCGATTTTCTCATTTACTAATAATTTTACTTCTTCATTCCACCACTCACTACACTCTCTAATCTGCTCACCTCCCACCTTTCGCATGCCACATGCATCTCTCGCGCATGCCAGCACTGTAAATACTCACTCCCTTTCATTTACCTTTGCCATTCTACACTCGATCTCTCCTGGTATTTCTTCAAACAGTTCTCTTTTCCAAGCTTACTTACTCTCACCACTCTTTTCTCACTAGTATTGTTTCCCCTATACCCGAAAACCTCTGAAAATCATCATCCGTGCCTTACAAAACGGTGAACAGACATTCTACCAGCTGCCCCACTCAAGCACAAAAGTCTCTCTCTCTTACACGCCTGTCAATTAATATGTAATCCAATAATGCCCTCTGGCCATCTCTCTGACTCACATATGTATACTTGTGTAAATCCCACGTACTTGTGTATGTATATTCACACTTTATCTGATGAAAATATCAAAGTATCAAGAGAATATTGAGGAGTTTTACAGTTATGTTAAACCACGAGAGTCATTACCCAGTCAATAGGTCCATCAGCCAATGAAAACGGTGACTTGGTTTAAGACAGCTTTACATTTCATAGCTCCGTTTCAAATAGCGCTGTTTTAAATCGTTCTTTATTTGATAAATGACTCTGTAATTAAGGCTACAAATCTAAGGTAATTATATTATTTGATATATTATGCTATATGATTAAATGGCTAACTAAGGCTACAAATCTAAGGTAATTATATTATTTGATATATTATGCTATATGATTAAATGACTAACTAAGGCTACAAATCTAAGGTAATTATATTATTTGATATATTGTTTGATTAAATGACTAAGTAAGGCTACAAATCTAAGATAATTATATTATTTGATATTATGTTATTTGATAAATGACTCGGTAACTAAGGCTACAATCTAAGGTAATTATATTATTTGGTATTATATTATATTACTTGATAACTGTAACTAAGGCTACAAATCTAAGGTAATTATATTTCTATTTTTCTTCCAGCAGTCCGTAAAGTTAGCGAGCCAATGGACCTCACGAACTCACGTCAAGTTCGGCCAGGACGATGTAGGCGATGCAGTACTCTCCGCGCAGGCGCCGGTGGCGGCCTCTCTTGTAAACATGGTACTCTGGTGGCGCAGTCGTCAGGAACATGTCTAGCTTCCACACCATAGCCGCCTGTCCCCATACGCTCACCAGCTCGTCCAGGAGGTCTTCTGTTATCCCAAGGTTGGTGGCGTTACCCCCTGGCTGGTACAATACTATCTGGGTGTCACGGAGAAGTGACATTAGAAAGAGAGAGACATACCTCAGTATACTCTCATCCCGAGCTCTGGTGTCTTGCTCTTCGTTAAAAGCTAATTTGGAAACTCTTTCGTAAAAGCTGTTGTAGCTGGTGAAGACGTCGACATCATTTTTGTAGAAGTTAAAGATAGGCTACGTAAAAAGAAATGGATTAGAGAGGGGAACGTTTCTTCTGCAGATGAACATAAAAACCGAAAACATGTTTTCAGTAATAAACGGAATGGCAATAGATAAAACGGCAGGCGCTGATAAGTGTTATCCAAGAACAATGAAAGAGGCGTAAAATGAGATAGGTAGACCCTTGACTGCCCTTTCCTACAGGAAAAGTTCTAGATAAATGGAAATTTACCAGTGTAATACCGCTGTTCCAAACGGTAATGTCACTGCCCAGAAATTATCGTCCTATTAACTTAACGTTTGTGGTTGGGAAAAGTTATGGAAACCATCATTTGAGATAGAATTGTAAACCATTGATAAACTATTCTCAGCGTGGTTATGAACGAAATACTTCATGTCCGACAAATCTGCTTCATTTCTTTTGTGATATCAACATGTATGACGAAAGTAAAGCAGAGTTGATGTTTACCTATCTAGATTTTCCAAAAAAAAGCTTTTGATAAGGTTCCACATCAAAGGTGACTAACAAAAATGAAATCATATGACTACAACGGGGTTGCACTTCAGTGGATAGGAAATTCGTTGAGTGTCCACAGACAAAGAGTCGTGGTGGATGGTCAGGCTAGAGAATGGTTAGACGTAACTAGTGGAGTGCCGCAAGGATGAATCTTGGGACCGGCTCTCTTTCTAATATATATATATATATTTTTTTTTTCATACTATTCGCCATTTCCCGCGTTAGCGAGGTAGCGTTAAGAACAGAGGACTGGGCCTTTGAGGGAATATCCTCATCTGGCCCCCTTCTCTGTTCCTTCTTTGGGGAAAAAAAAGAACAAGAGGGGAGGATTTCCAACCCCCCGCTTCCCTTCCCTTTTAGTCGCCTTCTACGACACACAGGGAATACGTGGGAAGTATTCTTTCTCTTCTGTTGAACTTCAAAAGGTAGATAAGGAAAAAGACATGGGTGCAATAATCTCCGGTGACCTAAAACCAAGTAAGCAGCACACAGAAACAATGAAAAGAGCGAACACAATTTTTAGTTTCATAAGTAGGGACTTCAAATTCAAGCCTAGGAATAATAGTAGTATTCCTTAAAATTCATAGGTTAGTCCACCTCGTAAATATTGCGTTCAGTTTTGGTCATCCAGCCTAAAAGAAAAAAGAAAAAGACACAGAATGGAGAGAGTTTACCGTCGGACTACCAAGATGATTTCCGGACAGAGAAACAAATGCTACAAGAGCAGATTAAATGACATGAATATATCTAGCTTAGAAAAGCGAAGGTCAAGAGGTGATCTAATACAAGCATCCCAAATCATCAAAAGCTTTGATAATCTCGATCCATCAAGTTACTTGAACTGATTCGTTTGATTTTACTCGAAATACTGGATACCTTTTACCACAGGCCATCAGCAGCTCACAGGACATGGTATTAGGCTCCTGGTTTACCCTCCGCCTCTTCAGTGGTAACCTTGTGTAATGAAGACATCAATATGCCTGGGGCTCGAACCTGGCATCTTAATAAACGGCTAGTTCTCTCGCCATTTACCCAAGAGCTTCTACAATTAACATATGGAAGCAAAAGATTCCATTCTTAACTTTGTATAATATATTTTTGAGACAAAGTCCATTGTAAAGGTTCGACACTCACCACCTGGCATCCTGGTAGGTGTTGATCAAGGGCCTGACGCAGTAGACTGGCCACCTGCCTTCCCTCACCCGTGGGCGCCGACCCCACATTCTGCTCTGCTGGGCCAACCTGACCCATCGGCCCACGACGGGATCGTGCGACCTGGTCCACTGCCGCCCCGCCAGGCCTCGAGAGTGTCATCGCCTCCAACCTCAGCAGTGAATCGTGTGAGACACTGGGGAACATATCGCCGTAGTGGGAAGGTCGTGAAGGGGAGGCACGACAAGGGCTGGAGGAGGAGCAGGGGTCCGCCAGGGCACCAGGCGAGGAGATGGCCACACCCAACATCACGGTTCTCAGGCAAGAAATGGCAGCCAGACTGAGAACTACGTTGCCCCACATATGGCACATTCCTCTTCCTCCCTACAACTGGAAATAAATCAATATGGGATAAAGACAGAAGGGGTGACAACATCATCATCCATGCCTCTGTTCAATCATCCATGCCTCTGTTCAATCATCCATGCCTCCTTCCAGTCATCCGTGCCCTCCTCCTGGCACCAGCACCCTTGTCCAGTCGTTCGTGCCTCCGTCCACTCACCCGTGCCTCCAGCCAGTCATCCGTGCCTCCGTCCACTCGTCCATTCCTCCGTCCAGCAATTCTTGCCTCCAGTCAGTCATCCGTGCCTCCAGCCAGTCATCCGTGCCTCCGTCCAGTCATATATGCCTTCCGTCCAGTCATATATGCCGTCCGTACAGTAATCCTTGCCTCCAGTCAGTCATCCGTGCCTCCAGCCAGTCGTTCGTGCCTCTGTCCATTCGTCCGTGCCTCCAGTCAGTCATTTGTGCCCTCGTCCAGTCATCCTTGCCTCCAGTCAGTCACCCGTGCCTCCAGCCAGTCGTTCGTGCCTCCGTCCACTCGTCCGTGCCTCCAGCCAGTCGTTCGTGCCTCTGTCCACTCATCCGTGCCTCCAGCCAGTCATTCGTGCCCTCGTCCAGTCATCCCTGCATCCCTCCAGTCATCGGTTCATAATTCTAGGCGACAGTGTCTCCATGCAGCAGCTGTAGCAACAGTAGCCCCGATATCCGAGCGGTTCGGTCATCATCATCAGCCTTTCCTTTTCATCATGATTTAAAATTATCTTTATGTACATTTCAACCAGTCATCAACGCCTTGTTCCAGTCATCATGCGTCCAGTCGTCCATGTGACTACTCAGCATCGGTGCAGTATTATTACAGGCCACTGTTGCCAGTTATGTATCAGGTGGATTGTTCATATAGACCACTGTCGGCAGGTAGATACCATGTACAATATTGTAACTGGCCACTGTTGGCATTGTTGCCACAATCACTGGTCCTGGAGGCCACAGGTACAGGTCCTGGTGCAACAAGCACTGGTCCTGGAGGCCACAGGTACAGGTCCTGGTGCAACAAGCACTGATCCTGGAGGCCACAGGTACAGGTCCTGGTGCAACAAGCACTGGTCCTGGAGGCCACAGGTACAGGTCCTGGTGCAACAAGCACTGGTCCTGGAGGCCACAGGTACAGGTCCTGGTGCAACAAGCACTGGTTCTGGAGGCCACAGGTACAGGTCCTGGTGCAACAATCACTGGTCCTGGAGGCCACAGGTACAGGTCTTGGTGCAACAAGCACTGGTCCTGGAGGCCACAGGTACAGGTCCTGGTGCAACAATCACTGGTCCTGGAGGCCACAGGTACAGGTCCTGGTGCAACAAGCACTGGTCCTGGAGGCCACAGGTACAGGCCCTGGTGCAACAAGCACTGGTCCTGGAGGCCACGGGTACAGGTCCTGGTGCAACAAGCACTGGTTCTAGAGGCCACAGGTACAGGTCTTGGTGCAACAAGCACTGGTCCTGGAGGCCACAGGTACAGGTTCTGGTGCAACAATCACTGGTCCTGGAGGCCACAGGTACAGGTCCTGGTGCAACAAGCACTGATCCTGGAGGCCACAGGTACAGGCCCTGGTGCAACAAGCACTGGTTCTGGAGGCCACAGGTACAAGCACTGGTTCTGGTGCCACAAGTGTAGTCTTGTCTCTGGTTTACCCTGAATATATAAAGTATTCTGGTGACATGTCCATCTTTACATATGCATGAAGTATATGCCTGTGTGTTATATACGTATGTGTTTATGCTTGTGACAGTGCATGACAAGCACTACTTACACACACACACACACACACACACACACACACACACACTCCTTGTGATGTAAAAAATGGATTACATAAATATATTTTACATACATATTCGCCATCTCCCGCCTCCATTTTGTATATCGTGACTGTTCTACGTCCTCTATCTCATTTCTTGTATCTCCCCTGATGAGTGGGATCATTACACGAAAGTGCACTTGGGAACTTAGCGCATAACCGCTATTTTTCTTTTTTCACTTTGTACTTGATCATCGATCACAACAATCTATTACCTTCTGCAGCCTACCTGGGGATGACAGAGAAGGTCCTGTTTTGCTCAGGACTCCCGGAGGTAAAATGTGATCGGCAAAATCACCATCTGACTATATAACATCGTTTCCCCCTCCTCCCTCCTCCTCCTCAGCCCTCACCATCGCCCCGTGTCATTCCAGCCCTCGCTCCTCGCCGCCCCGTGCCTTGCCAGGTACTCCAATGTTCATAGCGATGTCAGCGCTGGTGGTGACACAAGGCAGCCAACGCCCACCTACCTGTCGAGCTGGCCTCTCACGCCCCAAACGGCAGCGTTCAAATATATATGTTACCTCGGCTCGCGCGACTTGGTGATGTGATCTGTGGGATATATAGAAAACGTGAGAATTTTACTTCGACAACGCTACACACATGAAGCGGTTCCAGGACACGACCCCGCTTGAAGCGGTTCCAGGACACAACCCCGCTTGAAGCGGTTCCAGGACGCGACGCACTTGAAGCGGTTCCAGGACACACACAATCCCACTTGAAGCGGTTACAGGACACACGACCCCACTTGAAGCCGTTCCAGGGCACGACGCACTTGAAGCGGTTCCAGGACACACACAATCCCACTTGAAGCGGTTCCAGGACACACGACCCCACTTGAAGCCGTTCCAGGGCACGACGCACTTGAAGCGGTTCCAGGACACACACAATCCCACTTGAAGCGGTTCCAGACACGACCCCACTTGAAGCCGTTCCAGGGCACGACGCACTTGAAGCGGTTCCAGGACACAATCCCACTTGAAGCGTTTCAGGGCACGACCCCACTTGAAGCGGTTCCAGGGCACGACCCCACTTGAAGCAGTTCCAGGACACAATCCCACTTGAAGCGGTTCCAGGACACGACCCCACTTGGAGCGGTTCCAGGACACAACCCACATGAAACGGTTCTAGGACACAACACTACTGTTGGCCCACAACAGTACTGTTGGTCCCTACTGTTGGTCGATGGACGCTAGTGGGACGTGTTCTTAGCGCGGTCTTCTCTCTCTCAGGATATCAACCCACTGGAGTATGACTCAGACCCTTTGCGACCTGTGTAATCCTTTATCGCTACCACTCGTAGGATGAGCATAGGGCGCGCAATCAATTTGCCGCCACAAATTAAGTCAATCTCTCTTTAAGAGACTGACTGTACCGAGGCGTGCGCTTCCAAGCGTTCGAAAGAAAAAGAGTCCAAGCGTTCAGAAAGAGGTGAAATACAGAAGCAAGGATTGGTACGAGGTCGGAGGCACACTCCTTTAGAACGCAAGGAGGCATGCCATGTCCATCTGGGGCCCAGGAGAATACCTGGACGAGCCTGCGAGAGGTGAATGTGAGGTGACGTAGGCCCGATGAGGAGGGATGAGAGCAGCAGATTATAACGTATGCTGAATGATTCAAGGTTGAGTTAAAGGAAAAGGAGGTGCCCAAAAAAAGAGAGAGGGTTTATCATCTGGAGAGTTTGCGACAGATGGATCAGATAGGTGAAAAGGAGGGAAAAATGAATTACAGAGGTTACGGCATTTATTTATTTATTTACTTATGTTTTTTTTTGGGGGGGGAGGGGGTTAAGGCCCCCGATATTTGTCAGTAGAAGGGAAAAGTCTCCGTAGTTTCTATTCGTGAAGGATGTTCTCCCTTGACTTTGCGAAGGATGATGGCTTTGCAGCGATCCTTCGAAGAAATGAAAGCGAAGTGAATTTCACGGGAAGGGAAGAGGAGTCTTGTGGTTTGCTACCGACCTTCACTGATGCGGCAGACATCAGAAAAGGAGCGATAACCAACACCAGATTGAGGGTGTAAGACTCCACAAGAAAACCTGTGCTATATGTGCAGCCCAACTTGATGTATCCCAACCACAGAAACAGTACCCATTCCAAGGAACGTCACACAGGAAGCTGGGCAGGGATAATCTTTGAGATATCCCAGAGTACCCCTTTGAGCTATCCCAGTGTACCCCTTTGAGCTATCCCAGTGTACCAAAGTGGATGTAACATGTGACTGATTCAGTATTGTTCGAATTATCCTTGATAAACAAGTTGTCAGTACATTTAAGTGTAACTACAATTAAGTCCATTTTGTTGGCTTGAGAGTTACGGTTGAATAATGTTGAGTCTGTCAAGTTACCAGAAATAATAATGAACCAGTCACACAACCTGTATAGGAGCTACGTTAGTCGAGTCATTCATTATTGAGTGACAGTATGGCTTTTGAATAACGTATTAACAACGCACACTCGTATTTTTAAGAACAAAAACATTTCTTGTGTTGGATTTGATTCTCTGTCATTTCGACTATGCTTGTACATTATGGTAAATTGGTCTTATTAAGAAATTGAAAGATAGAATGAAGCTTTGCAAAAAAAAAAAAAATATAAGATATATATATATAGCTTAACACTCGTCCCATTCAAAGACGTACAAACCAATAGAAAAACAGAGATGAGTCAGGTTGCAAAGGATACTGTTAGTGGATTGGTGAGCCACTCTAACGTAGCGATCTGTTCTCACTTGGTGACCTGCTGACGCTGCACAATGTAGGAAGGAGGACTGCGTTGCGAGTCTGGTTTTGGAGCTCTGTCAAAGGACAATTTTTAAATAAAGAGGCTCTTCCCGGCAGAGAGAGAAAAAAAACAAACAGAAGTGTTTGTGTAATTGATATTACTTCCTCGGGTATCCATTACGTCTAAAGTTCCAGTTAATAGCAATAACATATGATATTCAAACGCAACGTATTATCTATAAACACAGCTTGATATGTTGTGTTTAGAATAGCCCCATTACTTCTATCAACTTCAGTAAACAGACAAATGGCCAGAGCGTGTGCTGCCTGACTGTGTTGGATGGACCACAACAACATGGCCTCAAAGCAGCAAATTTTTCACCAACGCCTCGTCATGACACGATATCCACCAGCAGAGATCAGGCCTCACCACACCATAAGAGGTGTGTCGACTACCTTTCACTGTGACTAAGCAGGTATAGGAACCAAGTTGTCTTTTTAACGTGACTGCTCTTCCAAACAAGCCAAGGAAAAGATGTGGTTTTGTCGTAGTCATCTGAACAATCACTCTTCTATTTGTTTTTGTTTTTTTCGGTCGGGAAAGATATATTACTTGAATTCTTGCCAATTTTGTTGTAATATAGTGCATCATCTACTACGATCTACCCATTAGGTTCACGTTCTTGACGCAAACATGGTTTTTTAAAAGTTGATTCAATATAGCGGAAGTAAACAGTTGCGTTCAGTGACTTCAGTAGTTAAGGGTTTGGTGTTTGTTGAGCGCACCTTAAAAGTCTCGTGGACAGAATCAGATAGAAAAAGAAATGAGTCATTATTGACCATCACATCTTGTAAAAGGAACAGTTTACAGAAGAGAGAGAGAGAGAGAGAGAGAGAGAGAGAGAGAGAGAGAGAGAGAGAGAGAGAGAGAGAGAGAGAGAGAGAGAGAGAGAGAGCCTGGGTGAAAATAACCAAACAAAACTTACTTGAAGATGTCAGAGATGTCACTTATTTTCACATTCGCGTCAACTACTGAATGAGCCTGAAATTAAGGAAACCATTGTATTTACTACCCATTGTTGGAAATCGTAACTCGATACTAGTTTCTTTCACATACCTATCTCTTTTGTTTCTTATCACTTACTTGCTTCATTTGGTTAATATCTTAAGCATGAGTTTTTTTTTCAACGATGTATATAATTGGCAGTTTATTGTTGCGTTGGTAAGACATGCATTCTTGTCTATCGAAAGACTGGCGCTGCTAGGCAGCTTTCTGAACACGGAGCTATTCAGTATCATGATTTTGTGATCTTGTCTCCAGCTATTTTCTCTCATATTCTTGAAATACTCGCTTAATTCTGATGATTTCTCAATATTACCTTCTTCGTCTTATCCACAATTTTCGTGTGAGCTGAAATTTGAAAGCAAGCTGAATTTTTAAAAGCCATATTCATTGTTTATTAGAAAATTGTGATAAAGGAATAGATACTCATATTCTTTTTTTTTTTTGGTACCAAGTTAGGGATAGGGTTGGAAGTCTTTGCTGATGGTGCAAGTTACTGATTACACTTAGAATCGACTATGGTTCACAAATACATGCTTCAGCATACGGTTGAACTCGAAGGAGATTGGACGTGACTCAGAATAAATAGTTACGAATGTTGCTAGGGTCTGTGGCATGTACAGTGTCCCCAAGACGTTTTCAATGCGATGTCACACTTGTAGCACTCTGTCATCTCCCCTTTGGCCTTTATTACTATCTACAGACGTCTGGGTATGGAATTGGCAAGGTTTCTGAAGTATTCTAGATCCGTGTTTTGGGTCCGTAGGGTATTAATCTGCTGATTGAAGCGAGGCATTGATGTGTTGCAGAAAGCAGGACCCCTCCCTGATCGTGTGTTTTTAGTGCCCAGTACACCAAGAAATCTCACGTGGATCCGTTTTCTCCTGTTTCCAGACGATACAATCGGGCTTTCTCCTCCTTAGAAAGGTGAGAGCCAACCATCTTGACACAAATGTGGAAGAAGGCAGCGCCCAGAAGTGAAATTCCCGAAATGAAATGACAGCCTGGAAAAGTCAGGAAATGACACCGTAACCTCAAGATAGCCTAAGGCACACTGATGTAGGATGCTTAGATTTGTTTTGATGGTGCTCACGCCGTTAGAAGCATGAGTCCCAGCGACCAGATATACAGTCATTTCACCCGAAGAGCGTTATATATTTGTACCCATGGTTTTTTTTACCTTCACGTGTATCGCCTTTGAGAATATATGGAGGGTGGACAGTGGTTTTTTGCAGACACTTTAAAAGCCCAGCGACATGAACGAAAGCTCTTACGACATATATGAGACCTCTGCGATTGGAAATTGAAGCTTATGCACAGTAGTTAAATCCACCATTTGGAACTGGAAGTGAAGAAATGATAGACATAACGGTAGAAGGTCGTGGATTTTGTCAGTGGGTAGCTTGTTGCAAAGGAGAGTGGGCGGCGGTGGTACCAGTCACTTACTCCTTCAGAGCGAAAGTTGCCCAGCCGGGTATATGAATATATCTTTTTTTTCTCTCTCTCTCTTTCTTCCTCTCATGTCGGATGGTCCACTCACTAAGTATAGTCCTGAAGACACTTAATCCTCTCACTGTGACATCTGTACGTGCACCAAGCGAGGGAGAATTATTATGGCTAGGTTGTATAGAAAGTTATACAGAAGATACAGTATCACAGTAAGAGATCAATTTATTACAATATTGTGGTACCTTCCAGCTCAATTGTGAGGACTGCAGCTGTGTGTGTGTGTGTGTGTGTGTGTGTGTGCAAAGGTTGCACGACTGCCTTTCACCTTGTAACCTTACTCTCCAGGTCTCACTGAAACTTTGAGATAAACTCGGGATATGTATTTCATAATCATACATATATCTGATAAGCATATATGAATGTATAATACTATAGGAGTACAACCTGCTTCTCAAATGGGCACTCGTTGTCCAAGCCTACTATACGTCAAGTGATCCTTGAAGTTCCTGTTACGTGAAAATATTAACTACAGTCCATTAACTACCCATTATACTAAAAGTCAGTAGTTTAAGACGTGCACTGACCCAGTGCACTACAGTGCCAAGGTATGGAACTCGTATAAGGCGTTAGTGTCCTAATTCAACGATGTTGTTTTGGACCGTAAACTCTCTCGGCTCCTCTGTATTTCAGTATTACGATCTATTATCAAGACGTCCAGTTATACCAAGAACATGCATTAAGACCTCCAGTTATACCAAGAACATGCATTTAGACCTCTAGTTATACCAAGAACGTGCATTTAGACCTCTGGTTATACCAAGAACATGCATTAAGACCTCCAGTTATACCAAGAACATGCATTTAGACCTCTAGTTATACCAAGAACGTGCATTAAGACCCAGTTATACCAAGAACATGCATTTAGACCTCTAGTTATACCAAGAACGTGCATTTAGACCTCTGGTTATACCAAGAACATGCATTAAGACCTCCAGTTATACCAAGAACATGCATTAAGACCTCTAGTTATACCAAGAACGTGCATTTAGACCTCTGGTTATACCAAGAACATGCATTAAGACCTCCAGTTATACCAAGAACATGCATTTAGACCTCTAATTATACCAAGAACGTGCATTAAGACCCAGTTATACCAAGAACATGCATTTAGACCTCTAGTTATACCAAGAACGTGCATTTAGACCTCTGGTTATACCAAGAACATGCATTAAGACCTCCAGTTATACCAAGAACATGCATTAAGACCTCCAGTTATACCAAGAACGTGCATTTAGACCTCCAGTTATACCAAGAACATGCATTAAGACCTCCAGTTATACCAAGAACGTGCATTTAGACCTCTGGTTATACCAAGAACGTGCATTAAGACCTCCAGTTATACCAAGAACATGCATTAAGACCTCCAGTTATACCTAGAACGTGCATTTAGACCTCTAGTTATACCAAGAACGTGCATTTAGACCTCTGGTTATACCAAGAACATGCATTAAGGCCTCCAGTTATACCAAGAACATGCATTAAGACCTCCAGTTATACCAAGAACGTGCATTTAGACCTCTGGTTATACCAAGAACATGCATTAAGACCTCCAGTTATACCAAGAACATGCATTAAGACCTCCAGTTATACCAAGAACGTGCATTTAGACCTCTGGTTATACCAAGAACATGCATTAAGACCCGCAGTTATTTTAAAAACATGCATCAAGACCTCTAGTTATACCAAGAACATGCATTAAGACCCCCAGTTATACCAAGAACATGCATTTAGACCTCTGGTTATACCAAGAACGTGCATTTAGACCTCTGGTTATACCAAGAACATGCACTTAGACCTCTAGTTATAGCAAGAACATGCATTTAGACCTCTGGTTATACCAAGAACGTGCATTTAGACCTCTGGTTATACCAAGAACATGCATTTAGACCTCTGGTTATACCAAGAACATGCACTTAGACCTCTAGTTATACCAAGAACATGCATTTAGACCTCTGGTTATACCAAGAACATGCACTTAGACCTCTAGTTTACCAAGAACATGCATTAAGACCTGCAGTTATACTAACAACATCAAGTAGTTCAAAGTTAATGGCAGTAAAGTTGGTAATGTATACTCCTTACTGACCCTATTCCCGCCAGTCCATATCGCTACATATGGGACGGACGTGCTTCCTATTTCTGGTGGGATCCTACGGAAACTAAACCCTGCAGTATTCCGTTGATTATCTATAGGTCAAAGTTCAAAAGGAAAAAAGAAATTCGACTCACATAACGGCGCCCATCAAGGACGTAGAATGCAAAAGGTGTAGTCATCTATTGACATTTAAGTGAACACACACGGTTCAGGGGTGAGGCACGGAAGCAAATATTCTGATATGCGAAACAAGATATCTGGTCATTACCATAACCTGATTTTGTTTTAGGATGCTGATGGCCATTTTTTCTTTCTTTTTAACTTAAACTCTGTGGCAGATGGTATAGGAATGGATATAGGAACGAAGATTGAAGAGGGTGAGAGTAGAAAATTTGAGGAATGAAGGTTTGGAATTCAACTTCCAAGTTTGATATAAAAACCTGAGTTGCGGTAATAAGAAGACAGTTTAAGAAATTATAAGAGGGCGCCATGTAGGTGTGTGGTATTGCGTGTATAAATGGTCGAAAGGTCAGCACAGCGAGCATGGTGGAATGGAAATGTAAGAATGCGGGCGAATGAGAGAAACAGAGTTTGGGAGAGGTTAAATCTGCTAGAAAAGTGATGAACAAAGGGGAAACAATGTAGAATTGAAATTCCTAAATGGAAAAGTCAAAAGCATGGTTTAAGTAAGTAAAGCATAATACAAATGAGAGTCTCTGGAGAGAAAAAAAAAAGTAAAGGACACAAAAGTATTCTGGAAGAAGAATAAATGTAGGAGATGAATCTGTAAAGAGCAAACGTATATGGTATAATTCTGGTAAACAGTAATGACAAATAATGAGATCGAGAGAGTATTTCGAAGAGCTAACTAGAGAGGTGGTGAAAGAGACAATTCTATAGGTACAATAGGATCGAAGGTGAGGAGAGAAAGTAATCAGATATATAGGAAGGGATGGCATTAAGAAGGAGGAAGTAATGAATACTGTAAAGCCCAGGGATGAAGTGGTGAGGGAGACGGTGAAAAATTGTGGTAAAACTGCTCTGGAATGTATCTGGAAAGTTTCAATGGGAAATACAAGCACGGAGCGCCCTTTGGCGTATGTCTTAAGTTGTTTGTTTTGAACATCATATTCGTACTTCTTTTCTCAGCTAATGAGACAAGGTCAGAACAGCCCTCTCCCCAACCCTCTGGCGACAACAATCGGTAGAGAGAGAGAGAAAAAAAAAAGAACTGAAGAAGTACCATGCCTTTGTTAAGAAAGCCTGCATGGCAATGGACAGCATAGAACGAAAGGGAAATTCCTGATATCAGCTTTTGCTGCTCTCTCTCTCTCTCTCTCTCTCTCTCTCTCTCTCTCTCTCTCTCTCTCTCTCTCTTCTCTCTCTCTCTCTCTCTCACCCTCCGCTGCACTACACTGTATTATGAGGAGCTGCGATGAGAAAAAGGGGATCAAATCATATATTTATTTTTTGATTTGTTCATTCAGTAGATAACTGAACTGACGAAAAAAAAATATCAGAACGGATTTTGGAGGTATCTGTATTTCAAAAATATATTTATGATTTACAATACTGAACTTCGAAAAACAGATTTGTCGCCTAAACTTTAAGAATAACACAGTTTTTATGAAACCAACAAGTATGTACTAAAACATCTGAAATGATTTAGAAGCTTGTAAACATTAAGAATTTAATAGTCAATTGATAATATCAGTCAGCAAAGGATCTTTTCCCATTAAAGATTCGCATAACCAATTTGACACATATATATCTATAGTTGTTTTAGCTTTCTTCACATTTTTCTTGTAGTTTGGGGACCGGAATTGGACGGTATAGGTAGGATGTGGTCTTACTAGAGCACTGAAAAGGATCAGTTATTTTGTAATCAGTGTTCCCTGTCGAGCATCCGTTTTCCATTTTACTTGCTGCTGGACACTGTATAGTATGATATATATATTGTGGTAGTAGCAAGTTCATGATCCCTCTTTATGTACTCAGTGAATTTCCGAATATTTGATGGTCATGTTTATTTCCTTTCTTGTCTACTTCTTAAGTGTAAAGTTTTGTCAGCATCAACTTTCATATGCCTATAGTTTACCGTAATTTGCTCAGATCTCTTTGTATTATTTCACAATTTTGCCCAGTTGTACCTTTACCTACTAATTTTATATCTCTGCATGGTAATTAACTTTAGGAGGCCCAATTACTTTGAAAGAAAACAAAATGTAGGTAGTCATATTCTATGGCAAGGATGTTAAAAAAAAAAAAAAAAAAAAACATTCCTTTACTCCATATCTTTAACTTTATCAAATTATGATATCGACCACCGGCGTAAATGCATTGATATAATTAGAATAGTTAAGGCAAAGTAGCTACTGCACGGCCAGTTGGTGGAGTGATTGGGGCCCCAAATCCGACTCCTTGAACAAGTGTCAAAGGTCAGCAATGCTTCCACGCGACACATCATCCCCTCAAACTCTATACATCATCTGTAAATTTCTAATCCCTTTTAATGATTAGAAAATATCACTTTCACCAAGTATGTTTTAAAATTTACTTTCCGAACTGTATTACATGGTATTACATTTGTATCCGTACGATAATCTAGTTTTCACGTTAACAGAACTTAAATGTCTCGTAGTAAACAGGTGTCAGCGAAATGTTAGACATTATCGTACCCTGAAACGAGATAAAATGAAAGAAAAATCTAATATGAAAGAAATTTGAAATTGTCCTTAGTATTTAGTATACTTTTTCTAAGTTCTTGATCTCTGTATAATGGTGTATTTGTGCTCTGTTGCTATCCTAACTAGGCAGGCTCTTGCCAGACCGATGGTTCCAAGGATGATAGATAAAGTAGGGACATTAGAAGCAGTTTTATGGTAGCCATAGATGTGTGGTTAGCGAGACACCTGTAGCTTTTGGTACATGCTGACGTGGTGCTACTTTTTTTTTTAAGTCAACTGGTTAGTGCCCCTTTATAATGATACCAACATGACACTTGGGATTATGAAAGGATTATTTAACAAACCAAATTAATTCCTAGTTATTAATCAAGGCACAATAAGATGATGTAGATTATCTTTGATGTAAAGAATACTTAGAGAAGCTAGCGCTAAGCGCTAGATTCATGTCTGTGCTCTGGACCAATCAAGACTCCCCATGTGTTAGCGTCTCCACTATCCCCTACTTAGAATTATCTCATCTTTGGTGGTTTGATGTTTTTACATTTCAAATAAGTCATCTTCATGATAGAATAAAGAATCAGTGATAATATAACTGTGATATGACAAGTAACTGATGAACGTAATGTTTACCTTTTGATCAATGTCTTTAATTAAACGTCAGTGCCACAACAAATGCCATAAAGAAAGCGCTTTTTTCGTTTTTTAATCTTATGAAGAAAAAGTGATGTATGTATACATTGTGTGTGTGTGTGGGATAATTTTATGTTTAAATTTTCTTTTAATTGTACTATCTTACACCGATAATTCTTTCGGATGCAAGAAATATATATATATATATATATGTTAAAGAGCTTTGTAGCGGTTTACGCTGCATAGCGAGGTGAGCGGGTGGTCAACAGCAACAGGACGGCTTGGGGGTGGATGAATACCCGGAGAAGGTGGCGGTAACACGCATCCTCAGGTTGACAATGAAGGCGCTCGTAGTGGTGGCGGTGCTGGGTGTCGTGTTCACGATATTCAACAGAGTCGGTGGCGAGGCTCAAACTCCCAAGGGACCTAAGGTTACCTCAAAGGTAAGGGCGACTTAGAAATGGAGGTTTGGGGGGGAAAGCTTGGATGTTGTTAGTGAGTGTAATCGCCTTAATTGAAACTGTGTTGGACTTTAGTCTGTAAGGCACTATACACAACTGTCTCGTGCCGTGTAAATATATCTTTCTGGTTGTCAGGTTGACATCTGTCCAGTAGTTAACTGGTGGTTAATTACCAGTATCTATAATCTGTATTCAGTTCGTTTAGATTTCCATCGATTGACTATATTTGGAATCAAGTTATAGAGATGGTATTTAAAGATAACTATGGAGAAATGAAACAATAAGTCCTAAGTGCACTTTTGTATGATTGTCATGCGAGATATTTTTTTTTTTCAGTTGTCAAAAATGTATAGGTTGCTAGTGGAAGTTAGCTTGGTGGTACTGGTTCTAATAATTTCTGAAAAAAAAAGATTCCATTCCACTACTATTACCAAATTTTCCCAGATCATCGTAGTCTCCTCAGTATCATTGTTATTAGGACATAAAACTTGGTGCTCCAAACTATGTCCAAATCACGTCTGAGTTGATATGCATTTTTTCCAAATTGAAAAGTTATTTCAGTGGTATACCTTAAACTTATTGTTTACCCTTATTTCCATTAGGGTCCTCATACAATTATATGACTAGTAAACATGGCAAGAAATTAGTAAACAAGAAAATAAAAGCATTGACTTAAAATGGAATTACGACAAACTTAGATGAAACTGCTTTAACTGATAACGAGAAGTTTACACTGGCACTTAATCTTGTGATTTATGCATTTGTACACTTGAGATTTTTGATAGGTGACATTTTTTTGCGGGTATTTGTTTGGGAAATCTTGTCACTTTTGTTGTCGATAGTGGCTTTCTTACCAATATATCCAAACCAATGGGTCAGACTAATCAGTACGAGTATATATGATTTTACTTTTTTTGATTGGTTACCAACTGCTGCTGGTGTTAGTTTGAAAAATCTTTTCTTTCATTGTAGGTACTGGATGTTTTGGATACATATTAGAACCAATTGGTCACACTTGTATTATGCCAATATTGGTTTCTTTTGCTGCTTTATAAGTGCATTTGATATTTTTGTTGAAAAGATTTTGTGTATAACAGGACTTGTGCACATATGTATATCACTTATGAGTGAAAAGATAGGGATTTTAAGGTCTAAAGTCCTGTGGTTGTAGCCAGAGAACATGTATCCATCACCACATTTAAGTGGGTTAAGTCGGTCATCTTTGCCTAATCCCCATCCTTTGGTGTTTGACCCATCAAATGGGGGCTTTTTCCCTTTCAACCTGACCCTAGCTTACCCTAACAAGTCAAAGATGGATTCCTTGAATTTTATGGAAAGAAGCCTGTTAATTTAGTAATATCTAAGTATGGTAATACCATTTGATCCACCTGTGCCAATGATATTACTGCCGAACAATCTTTGTGTCCCCCCCACTCATGATTTTAAAAATCGTGTCACCATAACTATATCTTTAGCATTGAATGTTTCGTGTTCCATATGCCATTAATGTAGTGGTGCAGATTATTTTTATATCTTTTCGTCATGGGTACTTGATGCTGCCAGTATATTTTGGCTGGGGTCACATGAAGACTTGAAACAGTTGGCTTTGTTTTTATATCTTAGCATGTAAGCCTTTCCGGGTAAATTGCCAGTTTAACTGCATTGTAACTGGCTTTGGATATAGAGTTTTTGTTTTACAGTGCTAGTATGGTGTTTAGAGAGTACAAGTTGCAGTGAATGATTAAGAGCAATATTAGTCTATTCTGAATCACATGTTAGTGGTGAGGTATATATAGGTCTAATTGTAAGAGTATATTAAGTACTTAAATTCACCAGAACAAATGGAAAACTTGCTTAGTGAAACTATACTAGACTCATGATAGCATAGTTCTGACTATTGATGAATGGCAGCACATACACAGTAACCATTTGTGTGTCTTTTCCATGACTGGAGCCTTAAACATAGAAAAAAGTGGTTGAGAGAGCATATGACAGATGTATCTGAAGTGGAGAACAAGGGGAACAGGGAGATCAAATTGGAGAAGGAAGGATGGGGTGAAAAAGCTTTTGAGGGATCAGGGCCTGACTTGTAGGAGGGTGAAAGATTTGCACACAAGATAATTAGGATAATGTGGTGTACTGGAGTTGACGTGCTTTCAGTGGACTGACCCAGGGCATCTGAAGCATATGGAGTAAACCATGGAAAGGTTTGTGGGGCCTAGTTGTGGGTTGGGAGCTGTGGTTTTGATGCATTACACATGACAGCTAGAGAATGGATGTGATTAAATGTGGCATTTTTGTTCCTGGCATAGTGTTTGCTGAGGCTTCCTAATTTTCCTACTGACCACTTCTAATTCTCCTTGTAAATGTTATACTACCAAATGTTCCTACCTGATGCTCCATCCTGAATGTTCCTACCTACTACTATCTATTGCTCGTAGCATTTTGCCAAAAGGCAGGACTAGTCCATAGTTCTCCACAGGAAAATTTATGGTTATGAAGAATTAGCTGTGAGTTAAGTGTTGTCAAGTGTTGTGTATGACAAGGCGTGATTGTATGTTTGAGGCCAGAATGCCAGTAGCCCACATGTAAACGAGGCAGAAAGAAAAGACAGCTACTTAGGTCAGAGGAGTGCAGCTTGACATCCACTTTAGTGCTGGCTTACTATGGAGGCATTACTAACCCTCCTTGTACCCAGGTGAGTAGTACTACTAATTTACCTCCCTAGTCGTTGGCTCCCTACCATCTAGTACTTGTAATGAGTTGTTTGTTCACACAAAGCAAATTTGTATCACACATTCTTGCTATATGACAGGAGGGAGCAGACATGAATTTTTGTATGTTTCGACTTGAATGCTGCCATTTAAGGAAACCCTGTTTCTGTGGAAATTTAGCAGAGATTTTGATAGGTTGATTTCTAGAAGGTTCACATAGTTCTGTTGTATTGAGCTTGCATTTTTTCTGATCATCCTACCTTACCACCCATTAACTTTATCATTCAGGGATGAAAATGATCCAAATCATGCTCCACTAGTCATATGTTATCTTTATGGAACACAGTCATTGCAAGATAAATATTTGTTTCAGTATGCTCCCAAGACTGAGATTTTAAACTTCATTAGATCTGTGGATGCACAATGTCCAGTCCCATAGTCAAATATCTGAAGAAAAAGTTCCTTGATTTATTTCCTGTTGTATTTTTAAATGTTGGTGGAGCTTGTTCCCCCTTTATAGAAGGGTCGTTTGAGATCCTTGAAAAGCCTTGAAAACTTTATATTATTGTGTTACTAAGACCTTAATATCTAGGAACTGCAGTTTCATGTTAGAAAGGGCTTTAAATTTGTTCTTGATACCTTTATATTTTCGTAGTTTAACTTGTACTGCTGATGAGGACGAATCGCAAAGTGAAGAAAGACTCTGCTTGATATAAGTGAAACAAAAGGACTTGCATTTGCCCTTGTTTTTTTCTTTTTTTTCTAAACATTGTCTAATCCCTTGAATATTGATGTTTGGAAGATCAAAAGAAAATGAAGACTCTCCTTGATATATGTGAAAGTTTCTAGGTGAATGTGCAGACAAAATAGTATGCTGAAGGGAAGACTGGGAGCCACATAGCTGTGCATATTACAAAATTGAATTTTAATTGCTGAAAAGTCTGTGATGAATATGGAATTAGAGATTAGAGAGAGATGAAGAGCTGAAATTCTCAAGTGAAGAGCAGAACATAACACTCTGAAAGCACCTTGTTCAGTGTTCATGTTATCTACCGTAGATTGTATACAAAGCACAGGAGAAAAGCCCAGCCACATATGTGGCTTGGCACGATAAGAGGTTAGGGAATGTTGCATCAAGGCATAGTTTTCTTTCTTTACTTTTCCTATTACCCAAGACTGTGTGCTCCTTCACTGTACTTTTTGCAGAGTTGGTTTAATGTGAATGTTATTGGTATTTTAAAAAATTCTTTTTGTTTCAGGTATGGTTTGATATAACCATTGGTGGTAAACCTATTGGCCGTGTAGTGATTGGCCTTTTTGGTAAGACTGTTCCTCAAACAGCCCGGAACTTTTTCGAGTTAGCTTCGAAACCTGAAGGGGAGGGCTACAAAGGGTCCAAGTTCCATAGAGTGATCAGCAATTTTATGATCCAGGGTGGAGACTTCACAAGAGGAGATGGAACTGGAGGTAAGTACTCTTAACAATCTTGACATTACAGATTTTTGGAGTTGTCAGAATTAGAGGAAGTGATAATGCAGTACTGTAAAAGTAACTGAAAATGTATTTTATATTTTCCTTGTTTGAGGACTTAAAAGCCAAAGAGGTTTGATAGGTATCAGTTTTCAATTTTTTCTTTAAAGTAATGGAAGGAATATGGCTTAAGCAAGTAATTATTTGTACATCAAAATGCTGTTAGTTAGGGGTAGTGCATCATTTCTATGCTGCCTTGGCTGCAACAAAAATGTAGTTATTTATTTATTTTGCTTTGTCGCTGTCTCCCGCATCAGTGAGGTAGCGCAAGGAAACAGACGAAAGAATGGCCCAACCCACCCACGTACACACGTATATACATACACGTCCAGGCATGGAAATATACATTCCTATACATCTCAACATATACATATATATATACACACACACAGACATATACATATATACACATGTACATAATTCATACTGTCTGCCTATATTCATTCCCATCACCACCCTGCCACACATGAAATGTTGCCACACATGTTGATAATATACCTTGCTGAAGCAGGGGATAGCGATGCTGTTTTCTTGTGGGGCAGGGTAGCGACAGGAATGGATGAAAGCAAGCAAGTATATGTACATGTGTGTGTGTATATGTATATATATGTATATTTTGATGTGTGTGTGTGTGTGGGCTTTTATGTATATATATATATGTGTATATTGTTCGCTGATGATACAGCGCTGGTGGCGGATTCATGTGAGAAACTGCAGAAGCTGGTGACGGAGTTTGGTAAAGTGTGTGGAAGAAGAAAGTTAAGAGTAAATGTGAATAAGAGCAAGGTTATTAGGTACAGTAGGGTTGAGGGTCAAGTCAATTGGGAGGTGAGTTTGAATGGAGAAAAACTGGAGGAAGTGAAGTGTTTTAGATATCTGGGAGTGGATCTGTCAGCGGATGGAACCATGGAAGCGGAAGTGGATCATAGGGTGGGGGAGGGGGCGAAAATTTTGGGAGCCTTGAAAAATGTGTGGAAGTCGAGAACATTATCCCGGAAAGCAAAAATGGGTATGTTTGAAGGAATAGTAGTTCCAACAATGTTGTATGGTTGCGAGGCGTGGGCTATGGATAGAGTTGTGCGCAGGAGGATGGATGTGCTGGAAATGAGATGTTTGAGGACAATGTGTGGTGTGAGGTGGTTTGATCGAGTAAGTAACGTAAGGGTAAGAGAGATGTGTGGAAATAAAAAGAGCGTGGTTGAGAGAGCAGAAGAGGGTGTTTTGAAATGGTTTGGGCACATGGAGAGAATGAGTGAGGAAAGATTGACCAAGAGGATATATGTGTCGGAGGTGGAGGGAACGAGGAGAAGAGGGAGACCAAATTGGAGGTGGAAAGATGGAGTGAAAAGGATTTTGTGTGATCGGGGCCTGAACATGCAGGAGGGTGAAAGGAGGGCAAGGAATAGAGTGAATTGGAGCGATGTGGTATACAGGGGTTGACGTGCTGTCAGTGGATTGAATCAAGGCATGTGAAGCGTCCGGGGTAAACCATGGAAAGCTGTGTAGGTATGTATATTTGCGTGTGTGGACGTGTGTATATACATGTGTAGGGGGTGGGTTGGGCCATTTCTTTCGTCTGTTTCCTTGCGCTACCTCGCAAACGCGGGAGACAGCGACAAAGTATAAAAAAAAAAAAAAAAAAAAAAAAAAATATGTGTATATGAGTGGATGGGCCATTCTTCGTCACTTTCCTGGCACTACCTTTGAGGAATGTGTGAGGGAAATGCATAGAAAAATAGATGGATTTGTACATGGTATTTATGGATCTGGAGAAGGCATATGATTGGGTTGATAGAGATGCTTTGTGTAAAGGTGCTAGAGGCAGTAAGTTTTTATCAAGGATGTAAGGCATATGTATGAGTAGGAAGAGGAGAATGGTGTAAGGTGGTTTGGTTAAGAGAGAAGAGGTAGTGAAAGCTTTGTGGAAGATGAAATCCGACAAGGCGGCGAGTTTGGATGGTATTGCAATAGAATTTAAGAAGGGGTAATTGTTGTCGACTGGTTGGTAAGAATATGTAATGTATGTATGGATCATGGTAAAGTGCCTGACGGTTGTTGAATGCATGCATAATGCCATTGTACAAAGGCAAAGGGGATAAAGGTGAGTGTTCGAACTACAGAGGCAAAAGTTTGTCGAGTATTCCTGGGAAATTGTATGGGAGGGTATTGATTGAAAGGGTGAAGGAATGTACTGAGCACTAGATTGTAATAGATAGCACATAGGACAGAAGGTATACACATTAGTTATGAAAGAGATATATGCTAAGAAAACATTGAATGTGTTTGGCAAGATATAAATACCCTAAAGATCAGTGACTAATGCCTTTAACCAGTGGTCATTCCCCCCCCCCCCTTCCCTAGATACAAAGCAGGCTAAGTTTTGCACCATGATAGTTTAAGAATTCCCCCAGTAATATGCCCTCCTCTGCCCCAAGGTCAGGTTCTTTTGAATTTAATTTTAGATAAGGTTTAACAAGCACATCCCTACAGAACTTTGCATCTCTAACCTTTTCCGGCTATATCTTTGGCACCCTTTCCCAGTAGGAATTCCATCAAGGGGTGGCCATGTAAAAAATGTGTTCATAACTGTTGAACTCTAGTGCTGCGGCTTAGCCTTTGGTACCTTTCTCATAACAGGATACTGGCACACTGCAACTCTAGTGCAGTGTTTTTATATGCTCCTTCCTGATGTTCCTACCCACTTGTTTTACCTAATACTTCTGCCTAATGTTTTTACCTCCTGCCGAAATGCTCTTGCCTAGTGTTCCTACCTAATGCTTCTATTTATTGCCTTTACCATTTTGCCAAAAGGAAAGGTTCTGCATAACTTGCCACAGGAAAATATAGTTATGTAGAGTGAATGGTGTGAGAAGTGTTTTGATGTGTGACAAGGAGAGATTATATGTCTTTGGACAGAATGCCAGCAGTCCATGTGTGGGTGAGGCAGAAAGAAGAAATGGCTACCTGGGTCAGAGGAATGAAACTTGACAGCCTCTGAAGTGCTGGCTCACTACATAGCCATCACTAACCCTACCAATACCCAGGTGGTTAATACTTGTTACTGGCTGCCTACCAACTACCTACCATGTTAATGCTGCTCATTAAGGTGGTAGATGTTGCATCAGAAAGTAGACACCAGAAGACAGAAACTAAAGATGTTCTCCACACTTTACAGAGGCTTGCAACAAGTCACTTCATGAACTTGACAGTAACTAGTATAGTTAGATGTCAGATTTTAAATCATAAACTTGACAGTAGCAAGCATATTGGATTTGAAGTGGCTCAGGAAGGATCCTAGCATGTTGTAAATTGGGTGAGTTTAGGCTTTTTGAATCTTAAAATTTTATTTTTCAGGTCGCAGTATTTATGGAGAACGCTTTCCTGATGAAAACTTCAAGCTGAAGCACTATGGTGCGGGTTGGCTATCCATGGCTAATGCTGGCAAAGATACTAATGGCTCTCAGTTTTTCATCACTACAAAAATGACTGACTGGCTTGATGGCAAACATGTAGTTTTTGGCAAAGTGCTCTCGGGCATGGTAAGGTTTATGCAAGTTTTTCATGTAGCATTATAGAATATAGTTGCTGATTATGATGGGCATTATTTTGATAATAATTGAAATTGTTTGTTTCAAGTTCCTTTATATTTGTCATGTAGTTGGTTTGGATAAGTCAAGTTATTTATAGATTTGTTCATCACCAGTTACAAAAACTTTCAAGATTTTCAAGGTCTAACAGGATGGGCCTTTTTCATTTTTGTGCAGAGAAGTAACTATTTTCATAATGATTTAGGAGAAGGGGGTGCAGTTTGACAGTGAGTTATGGAGGCTAATAACAAGCCTGTTTACAGATGATGCTGTTTTTAAGTGGAGTTGCATAAGATTAGGAATTTTGTGTGTGCAAGTATAGGTAATTGAAGGTAAATGCAAGGAAACAGTGAAAATATCGATTGTTTTAAAGCCCTAGAATGCGAGAGAATTAAGGTAAACTATGTTAAAGATAATGGGGGAAGAAAGACTGGAAAAGGTGACAGAATTTAGTTATATTGGGTAAGCTAGGTAATATGGAAGGAGAGAGAAGAGAGTAGAACAGGGTAGAAACCATTTAGTCCCTTAATAGAATAATGAAGGGTAGAGGAAGTGAAGTCCTCCTGACCCTAACCTAGCCAGAACATAGACATGGAATGATTCACAGGAGTGAAGAATCCAGGCTGTGGAAATGAGCAGTTTGAGAAACATGTGGTAAGACTAGATGAAAAAGAAAAAAAACATGGGGGGTGGGGGGAATTTGATATGGCAGGGAATGCAAAGGGAATGAATGTGGAGTGGTAGAAATATGATACTTTGAGGTGGTTGGGCATATGAAAAGAATGCAAGATGGAGTTTACAAGGAGGGTGTATGACAGTATGATTAAAGGGTTTGGTATGAGAGGAAGACATGGGGAAATAGCGGAAAAGTATTGGAGGTAGAGAAATGGTGGAAGAATGCATAGAATGATGTATCCGATGGAGGTGTGTAAGGACAGGGATAAATGGAGACTATTTTGCTTTGTTCATATCTCCTTGATGGGATGCCTTGTCTAATTCGCTCATTATTTGATGGCTTGCAGAATCGTTATTGTCATGGGCATGTTCCATTTATTCTGGTCTTGCAGGTAGAGATTAGATGAGAGTGGATGTGGCATTTTTTTCTGTACATGACACTTTCTCGATAATGCAGGAAATGGTGATAAAAAAGCACAACGAAAACTCCTTTGATTGGCATGTGAAGCGAGTCACTGTCATTATGGAATCGTCATATTGGGTGAGGAAAAGGTAGAACACTATTGCACTATTCTTTAGTACAGTGCAGTACATTAGTCTTAGCAAAATTAATATTAACATGGCTTGCTGTGAAATGTTGGCTAGGCTACTGCTAGACAGGTACTAACCAGGCACATAACTCGTTTGACCTGGCTGGTCATTGCTAGTTGTTTTGAATGTATTTACTTTTAGCGATGTTATTAGACATAAAACGAGAATTGGAATTTTCCCATATTTGTTTTACACAACTTTGGAGTTTTCTTGTGTTAAAAGTATTGGATCTTGTTCCCTAATTTCAAATTTGTGGTTTTAAATGTCCAAATACCTGTCTTCTGTAAAGTGTGGAATAGGTGTACTGTTGTCATCATGTAGGGGCTTTATTTATAGTTTGACTGGGGAAAGGGAAGTTTGCAAAATGTGTAAATGTGCGGGAGAGGAAATGAACACTAGTGGAATGGAGAATGTTGTCATGTTTAGATTTAGGTTGTTGCTTTGTTCCTTGCAGAAGGCAGAATTTTATAACTTTGAATTTGATTTGATCAGTTAAAGCCATTCTGGAATTAAGATTTAATGTTTAACCATACCAAAGAATGTGAAGATGATGATTGATTCTTAATTTACAGAGTGTGATACGCACTATTGAGAAAACAAGTACAGATGCTACCGACCGCCCACTTGAAGAGGTGAAAATAGCAGACTGTGGTGGTGAAAAAGTGGATATACCGTTTGCAGTGACAAAAGATGACACACCTGATTCAGCTTGAGAATGGCTTTTGATAATCATTTTGACCAATTTTCAAAGACTGAAAGCTTTCTTTGAACATAACGATTATAAAATTTAGCTTGTGAAGATAGTATAAATACCTAACTTTACTCTGCATTTGTTAGTCCTTGTGCATTCCATTAATTGTGAATGGTACCCATCAGTTTGTAAGAGGGGAAATAAATTTTTTTAAGTATGTTCTATTTTGTATCCAAATGATAAGGTTTAATGTTCCTAATTTTGGTATATATAACTCCCAAACCTCTTTATGGGATTCCTGCAGATTCAGGACTGCATTAAAATTGGAAGAGGGGAAGTGTATTCATTCATAGTGAAAGTTTCTCAATGACAGTGTATGTCATTTTAACTGATAATGATAAAGCCTCTCTGATGGTGAAATTTTCACTGGGGCATAACCACGAGCAAGTGGAGTCCAATAAATTGTATTTGCATTAATGAAATATGCCTGCATGTGGTCACTTATATAATTGAATTTTGTTCCAATGATGCTGTGTGGTTCTGGCATGAGTTATACAGGGTGTGCAGGGAAGAGGGAACGTGTTGATGAAATCTTAATATGTGGCATGAGGAGAGTTGATAGAGTAAACAGTGATAGGGTAAGAGAGGTGTGGTACTAAGAATAGTATGGTTGAGCGAGTTGATGAGGGTGTACTGAAATGGTTTTGGACATGGATATAATGCGTGAGGAGAGTCTGATAGAGGATAGGAATGTTCAGAGGGGGAGGGAATGAGAATGGTAAGGCAAAATTGGAGAAGGATGGATGCACTGAAAAAGATTTAGTACTGGGAGCCTGAACTTGCAAGAGAGGCATTCATGCGATAGTGTACTGGAGCGATGTGGTATTCAGAGGAGCAACATACTGTCATGACTGAATCAGGGCATATGAAGCTGATGGGGGAATAACAGAAAGGTTTTTTGGATCTAGTGGATAGGGGGATGTTTTAATGCACTGCACATGACAGAAAGAAGTGAACGAGGTCTTTTCTTTGTTCCTGGCGCTACCTTGCTTGCAGCTAATGGCGAATAAGTATGAAAAATTTATACTTGTTTGCCATGTATAATGTACAAGGATCAGAGCAACCCTATCTTGAGCAAAAAAGCCTGACAATTTTATCCATGGCTTTCCCTACCTGCTTTCTCTTCCCTGATTCAGTCCATTGATGGCCTTTTGGTCAAAACCTCCATATCCCACTTTCATATCTGCATGTTCAGGCTGATCACTCAAAGCATTTTGTGGACACTTCTTATGTAGGTTCCTGTCCCACTGCATTATTTGTTCTGAATGCTACGTCAACATGGGAAATGGCAAATATGTATGAAAAAATTTGTAGTTTTAATTCATACATATTCGCCATTTCCCGCATTGGTGTGGTACCATTAAGAACAGATGACTGAGCCTTAGAGGGAATGTCCTCACTAGGCTCCCTTCTGTCCCTCCTGGAAAATTGAAGACAAGAGGGGAGGATTTGCAGCCTCCTGCTTCCTCCTCTTTTAGTCTTATGACATGCTGGGAATACATGGGAAGTTTTATTTCTCCCCTGTCATGTATCTTTGAAAAACTAATTGCATTTTCTTTTTGGTGCCTGTAATGAAATAGCGAATTGAGGAGGGGGAGACTCGACAAAGTGAGTCGCTAATAACATTTGTTGAGCTGGAAAGATTAAAATTTTTAAGTAATCGCCTCGACACAGTCACTCATGACATTTGTTGATCTAGTAGAAAATTTTAAATCGGCACTAAATGACATATGTTCCCACATTTGACTTGTATGTTATGTTAAGCCCTGTCTACACAAGCTGGCCTGATCGGCGGGCTTGCCTGTTAACGGGCATATTTGACGGGCAAACGATCAAATTGCCCGAAAGCCCGCCGAGTGAAATCACTGAGCTGGTGCCCGGTAACTGGAGTTTCTACCCTGCCAGACGCAAGATAATATCGTGAACCCACAGTGGGCCTTCATCCCACATCCCACGGCATAGTAGCACAGTGAACATTTAACGATGGCAGCCCAGGATAACTCTAGTGAGCCACCAACAATTTTTTGGTCTAAAGCACTTACTAGTACTTTGATTGACCTTTATTGTAAGAATCCATGTTTATGGAATGTGAAGCTAAAAATGCTATAAGAACAGAGACAAACTCATAACAGCAGTGAAGGCGGGCTTTCGGGCAATTTAATCGTTTGCCCGTCAAATATGCCCATTAACGGGCAAGCCCGCCAATCAGGCCCGCTCGTGTAGACAGGCCTTTACACTGAAATTCGTGCATCTTGTCTCACACCTGTTTCACAGTTGCTTGCTGAACATGAATGGTTGCTCATGTAAGTGTGATGATTTCAACCCAGTGTAATCCTCCAGGCATTTCAATGATTGCACTTTTTTTGAGTTTTCTGGGATGGAGTCTTGGTGGCTTTAAGCTAGATTTAGAGGACTATTTGGATGATTCTGAATTAACTGATTATCTATCTTTGGATCCTGTGGAGAGTGATTTTACTTTCACTGGTTCTTGCAGCATTTCAAGTTGACAAGGATGAGGCTGGAAAATGGTATTTCTAACATTGCCAGCACCCAAATGATACTGACAACACCCAACTGCCATGAAAAGCAAATGGAACCATGGGAATTGAGGTAAGTCATAGGGTGGTTTAGGGGCAGAGGTTCTGGGAGCACTGAGGAATCAGGAGAAAGAGAAGTCACAATCTGGGAGGGCAAAGTTAGTTATGGATGCAAAGCATCGACTATAAATGAGGATGTATGGAAAAGGGTGAATGTTTTGATAAATGTTTGAAGACTATGTGGTTTGAGGAGGGCTGACCAAGTAAATAACGGTAAGAGAGGTGAGGTAATTGGAAGATGAAGAAATCTGAAAAGCTTTGCACATAGGTATATGTAAGAGACTGAGACTGAAGGGTTTTGACCAGTCTAGGCCCCAGTTCTCTTAGATGTGAGACAAAGGGTATTTGATTACTTGTAGTTGAATAGTCATTTCCCTGTTAGGGGTAATAGCCAAGTGGTTAACATTCCCAACTACCATGCAAAAGGTCCAGGGTTTGAATCCTTGCTGTTAGAGAGCATTATGTGTTCTATAAAAGTGCGCATTCATTTGCATCATGAAGTAGGCTCTCCCATACTTAAACCTGTGCAACGTGAAACCATCCATACACACAAATGGAGAAAATATGAATTTAAAATTGAAATATGAATTAAAGAATCTTAAAAGTGAAAAGAAACTACAGACTCATATAATAAAGCTGGTTAATAAAAAATGAGAAGATAAAAATTGAGAAGGATAAAAGAATGCTTTACTAGTATACAAATTTTACATGCCATGCCAACATACATCTGACTCTCATCCATATCAAGATCCAACCAGAACGGAACTCGGATGTATGTCAGGGAAGGGGTGTATTTGTGTTTATATACCTCCATGTTTGACAGGAAGTTTTGTAAAATTGCTAACTACTGGTAATGTGAGCATGATGGGATATGATCAATCTACACCTCATTGCTCATTGATGAGACGAAGGTATTCGATTACTTGTAATCGAAGTCATTTCCCTATTAGGAGCAATCATAACCAAGTGGTTAGTGTTCCCAACTACCACGCTGTCTCCCACGTTAGTGAGGTAGCGCAAGGAAACAGACGAAAGAATGACCCAACCCACATAAACAGGTATATACATAAATGCCTACACATGCACATATACATATATTAATCTTGTTCTAATAAATGGGATTCGCTGATAATTTCTTCATAAAAAAGGCATAAAGTTTGTAAATTATCAGCTGAAACAATCAGAAGCAGTGTAATCCAGGTCAATTAGGCACTGGTGACTGCCTTAACTAATGCAAGAAACATTTCCAACCTTATCTTGGTCAACTATCAATGCTGGAAGAGTCAGTGTCCGTAAAATCATCCTACATGATCCACAGAGAGGTCATCATAGTCAGGACATTTACAATCATTTTCTACCTAATCCTCTATATCTATATAAAAGCCATTCAATTCCTTCCTAGACCACTCAAGAGAATGTGCTGTCATTGGTATGGCTGGAGGATAACTGACTGTTGGGAGAAATTACTGAACACTTACCTCTCAGCAACCACCCAGTGGCACAAAACTTGATGCGATGCACAGATTTATCTCCATTGGAGAGCTTGTTGTCCATAAATATTCACCCTGAGGTGCTATTAGCTTTTAATAGCACTTGGGGTGGTTAATACTTTATCTACAAATACTAACAAATACAACTGATTTATCGTTGTACAATTTACAGACACAATTATTCAAGATTCCTTGGATGTTAGTTCAGTTTGTCACTAACAAATTATTCAATAATCTACTCCATGTCAGCTAAGCCTTGCCTGCGGTTAGAGTGACGCCATCTGGGTTTCCTGTCGTTACCATAAAAAGATGCCGCAAGCATAGCCTTTTCTTGTTTTCTAGGATCCAGTGGCTTAATCTTATCAATGGGCTCAGACAAAACCATATCCAGAGTCTGAAAATAAGGGGATAAAATGAAAGACTGAAGAAACAAATTAAAACATTACCCGTGCAAAACCATTCATATGTGTAAGTATTTTCCAAATCTTCTATAACAACTATGATTTTTCATGATTACTGTGCAAAACACATACATAGTATTTTTCTGCTTTATGTTCTACCAATATTTCTCAAGATTGATAAAATATACACATTTCGAAAAATACATGAATGACAAAGTTTTATAAAAATATAGGTGTTATTGGAGTAAAATACTGTACATTTAAACAAATAATTCCTACCATCTCAACATCCATCCATCACACCTTTTGTTAATACCAGCTAGACTACGCAATACTCAGCAAGCTGCTGCATCGTGATTATTGTGGCCATCGGCAACTCAAGGGTGGGCTGCATTGATACCTGCTTCTTTCCCTACATGTCTACGCTTTGGAACTCTACCTTTTATTGTCTTTCCCAATAACTATGACCTGGCACATTTCAAAAGACAGGTCTTTCACGTCCTCCAAAATTCGTAAATACTTTCCCTTGTCTTTTCCTGTTTCATAGTTCTTTGTGTATTTAAATCAAGGACTGTCCTTGACTTGGACTTTTGTCTGACTGGAGCCATGAACATAAAAAAGAAAATGAATTTCAAATACACCATTAACTGAAATTTTCTTCCAAAGACCCATTAAAACAAAAACAAAAGAATGTTCTTTTTTTTGAGATATTAGAATACCTGGCCATACATGAGCAAAAGGTTATTAGGTACAGTAGGGTTGAGGGTCAAGTCAATTGGGAGGTAAGTTTGAATGGAGAAAAACTGGAGGAAGTAAAGTGTTTTAGATATCTGGGAGTGGATCTGGCAGCGGATGGAATCATGGAAGCGGAAGTGAATCATAGGGTGGGGGAGGGGGCGAAAATCCTGGGAGCCTTGAAGAATGTGTGGAAGTCGAGAACGTTATCTCGGAAAGCAAAAATGGGTATGTTTGAAGCAATAGTGGTTCCAACAATGTTGTATGACTGCGAGGCGTGGGCTATGGATAGAGTTGTGCGCAGGAGGGTGGATGTGCTGGAAATGAGATGTTTGAGGACAATGTGTGGTGTGAGGTGGTTTGATTGAGTAAGTAATGTAAGGGTAAGAGAGATGTGTGGAAATAAAAAGACCTTGGTTGAGAGAGCAGAAGAGGGTGTTTTGAAATGGTTTGGGCACATGGAGAGAATGAGTGAGGAAAGATTGACCATGAGGATATATGTGTCGGAGGTGGAGGGAACGAGGAGAAGTGGGAGACCAAATTGGAGGTGGAAAGATGGAGTGAAAAAGATTTTGTGTGATCGGGGCCTGAACATGCAGGAGGGTGAAAGGTGGGCAAGGAATACAGTGAATTGGATCGATGTGGTATACCGGGGTTGACGTGCTGTCAGTGGATTGAATCAGGGCATGTGAAGCGTCTGGGGTAAACCATGGAAAGTTGTGTGGGGCCTGGATATGGAAAGGGAGCTGTGGTTTCGGGCATTATTGCGTGACAGCTGGAGACTGAGTGTGAATGAATGGGGCCTTTGGTGTCTTTTCCTAGTGCTACCTCGCACACATGAGGGGGGAGGGGGAAGGTATTCCATGTGTGGCGAGGTGGCGATGGGAATGAATAGGGGCAGACAGTGTGAATTGTGTGCATGGGTATATATGTATGTGTCTGTGTGTGTGTATATATATGTGTACATTGAGATGTATAGGTATGTATATTTGCGTGTGTGTGTGTACATTGTCTATGGGTGTGGGTTGGGCCATTTCTTTTGTCTGTTTCCTTGCACTACCTCGCAAACACGGGAGACAGCGACAAAGCAAAATAAATAAATATATACATGAGCAAATATATGGGAATTGACAATTCTTTTGTATCTACAGTTATATATCTTACAATTATAACTTCTATGTATCAAAACCAAGTAGCTTTATTAAAAATGCTAACTGGTAATATTTTAATGCATAAAATTTTACTATGCTTCTTGCTACAAATGTCAGTTTAATTGAGAAATGCTAACAGCAACAGACATTGATGCTTTAATGGGTATGCTTTTTTTTTCCATGGTACCCTTTGGTGGTGAGGATTTTTGGCAAAATTTAAAATAAGAAAACATTCATGTGTCCATTAATCAGGGCTATGCAGGTGTTCACAAACCTAACTTCTATAGGAGAAAAGGTTATATGAAGAGAGAAGGGCAAAAGAAGGAAAAGAAAAACTAAACTCAGCTGTTCCAGGGAAAAAAGGTGCTGTAACAAACAATCCTCAAGTGGCCATTCTATAGACAAACTGGGAAATAGAAGCTAAATGCATGCCATGGGTCCAAATCTTGGGAGTGAGGACAGAGAAAGCTCAAAAGATCAATGGCCAAAATAATACCTACAGAATAGAAAGCAGCAACATCATGGCATATGTAAAGGGAAAGCTGAAGAAATGTGATGCCAGGAAAATTAGAGAGAAAAAATGCTTTTGATTCCACTCTTAAGTAATAGTGAAGGAGAGGAGGAGCCACCCAAATATGTGAGGAGTATTCCATACTTGTGTGAAGAATACCCCAGTCAATATGAAAAAGCTGCAAACAAGAAAAATAATATGTCGCCTCTAAAATACACCCAGCTTTTGGGAAGCACATTTGTGGTGATTATGTGGAGTTTCCAGGACATTGTGGACAATATGGTTATACCTAATATGTCTGTGTTACTGTGGGGTTGAATTTTGGTGTTCTGAAATTGAAATATTCAAATATAGGGCGAAAATGCACTTTAACACCACTGAATTTAAAAAGGACACTGCTCTCTCACTCTGAGATGCTGCTCAGGCCTGAAATGAGAGAGGAAATATGATCACTATGAGAAAGGGTATTAAAGAGGGATGAAAAGTTAACTGAAGTATTAAGAGGGAACCATCAGCATAAAAGTGAACTGGGTTAGATAATGTGCTGAGAGAAAAAGAGTATGAAATAATAAAGAGCCCTGAGGAACACAACTACTGATTGGATGGGAGGGGAAGTCACTCTATCAATGATTCATAAAATGGAACGACCAGAGAGGAAACCATCCATAAGAGAATAGAGAAAAGGTGAGATTCCAAATGTAAGGGAGTTTAGAAAGCAAAGACTTATGCTAAATCCTGTCAAATGCTTTAGAGATATTGGGGTCATGACTATGTTTCGCCAAAATCCCTGAGAGGATGACCATAGGTAGATTACATAAGAAAGGAAATCACCAGGAGACCTAGCACTGCAAAGTCCACGCTGATAGCAGAAGTGAGATTGACAGGGTGATAGGTGAAAGAGTTTGTGCAGTTTCCCTTAAGGATGGGATGCACCAAGGCAAGCTTTGAAATGGAAAGAAAAATCTGGGTTTTCAAAGTGGCAAAATATGCAAGCAAGGATTGGTGCTAGCTCAGAGGCACGCTTGCTTAGAACTTGAGGAGGTATGTCATCTGAGTCATGAACCTTTATCTACCTGGTGCTGGAAGAGAACTGAAAAGACCCTGTATAAGGAGCATATAAGGGATGACATAGGTTCAGTGAAAGATGAGGCTGGAGGATAATATGCTGAATCAAAGTTGAGTTAGAGGAAAATGTTACCAAAAACAGTGGCTTTATCTGTTGGAGAGTTGGCAATAGATTAATCATCTGAAGAGAGGAGAAATGGTTAGATTACAGAAGTTATTGGAGATGTTTTTGCATAAGGACCAAAAAGTTTTGTTTGTAGAAGTTGAGGCAGCACACTTTCTTTTTATGAAAGTGTGACTGACTTTGTAAAGAACATCCTTTACCAAGCAAAAATCAAAGTGGAGTGAGTTTCAGGGATGGTATGCACCGTCCCTGGAGTGATGGGCATTGGAGCAGGAGCTATCAAGCCACAAATGAGGGAAGAAAGTTTTAGATAGGATGTAGGATTTCACTCCAATCAAGATTACCAGTGCTATGCATTTAACATATGAGGCATTCTGCATTTCCCATCCTATCCCTAACTATGTATGTACCTTTGAAAATTCAATACTTTACCTTCCTGCAGCACTTGCAATGCTTGCCAAATCCATCAAGGAGTGTTGTGATGTGTGTGTCTGTGTAAATGCAAGATAATTTAGGAGCAGTGTGAAAGTTCCAACTTGGATATAAGGGATTCTGGGATAATGGTAAGTCTGTGTTTGTTATATCATAGGGATGGATGATGTCTAGAGCTCTGATAAGGAAGAGTAACTTGCATTTCTGTGGAGTGATGATGTTTATATAGTTATATGTCTGGTGGGGTTTTGTGCGAGACTGGGTGGAATGGCAGTTCATTCAGGTTTGTCAGGTCATTCTGGTGTGGGTGTATTCCATCACTTGTGTTTACTGGAGTGGTGGTGGTGGTGATGTGTGTGTGTGTGTGTGTGGGGGGGGGGGATATGTATGAATAGATAATTTAAGTGTGAGACAGGAGTAAGCTTTATAGTTCTACTTGTGGTGGTTACTGGTTATTTATGAAGTGGTCTGGATGGGATCTAGTGCAAAGCACCCCACAACTAACCAACAATTCTACCAATGAAATGCTTTTCCTATACTCGAACAAATAGGGATATTGAAATTAAAATTAATTGGATAAATTCATTGTGAGAAAAAATATGTCTGACTATATTCTATTTTTCATTTCATCTTACTTTATCATCATCCTTGTTATTACTATTATCATAATTATCATTATTATTATAATTATTATCATAATTATTATTATCATCATCATTATTATTTTCATTATACTTAACTGCCATCTCCTGCATTAGCAATTATTATCAGAATTATTATTATCATTCATTCATTCATTATACTTTGTCACTGTCTCCCGCGTTAGCGAGGTAGCGCAAGGAAACAGACAAAGAGAATGGCCCAACCCACCCACATACACATGCATATACATAAACGCCCATACATGCACATATACATACCTCTACATTTCAACGTATACATACATATACATACACAGACATATACATATATACACATGCACATATTCATACATGTTGCCTTCATCCATTCCCGCCGCAACCATGCTACACATGAATTGACACCCCCCTCCCTCCAAGTGCGCGCGAGGTAGCGCTAGGAAAAGACAGCAAGGGCCACATTCGTCCACACTCAGACTCTAGCTGTCATGTGTAATGCACCAAAATCACAGCTCCCTTTCCACATCCAGGCCCCACGAAACTTTCCATGGTTTACCCCAGATGCTTCACATGCCCTGGTTCAATCCATTGACAGCACATCGACCCCGGTATACCACATCGTTCCAATTCACTCTATTCCTTGCAAGCCTTTCACCCTCCTGCATGTTCAGGCCCAGATTGCTCAAAATCTTTTTCACTCTTTCCTTCCACCTCCAATTTGGTCACCCACTTCTCCTCATTCCTTCCACCTCTGACACATATACCTTTGTCAATCTTTCTTCACTCATTCTCTCCATGTGACCAAACCATTTCAATACACCCTCTTCTGCTCTCTCAATCACACTCTTTTTATTACCACATATCTCTCTTACCCTTTCATTACTTACTCAATCAAACCACCTCAACCACATAATGTCCTCAAACATCTCATTTTCAACACATCCACCCTCCCATGCACAACCCTATCTATAGCCCACACCTCGCAAACATATAACATAGTTGGAACCACTATTCCTTCAAACGTACCCATATTTGCTCTCTGAGATAATGTTCTCGCCTTCCACACATTCCTCAATGCTCCAAGAACCTTTGCCCCCTCCCCCATCCTGTGACTCACATCCGTTTCCATGGTTCCATCTCCTGTTATATCCACTCCCAGATATCTAAAACACTTCACTTCCTCAAGTTTTTCTCCATTCAAACTTATCTCCTAGTTGACTTGTCCCTCAACCCTCCAATACTTAAAAACCTTGCTCTTATTCACATTTACTCTCAGCTTTCTTCTTTCACACACTTTACCAAACTCAGTCACCAGCTTCTGCAGTTTCTCACCCGATCAGCCACCAGCACTGTATCATCAGCGAACAACAACTGACTCACTTACCAAGCCCTCTCGTCCAAGACAGACTGCATACTTGCCCTTATCTCCAAAACTCTTGCATTCACTTCCCTAACAACTCCATCCATAAACAAATTAAACAACCATGGAGACATCACGCACCCCTGCCACAAACCAACATTCACTGGGAACAAATCACTTTCTTCCCTTCCTACTCGTACACATGCCTTACATCCTCGATAAAAACTTTTCAGTGCTTCTAATTATCATTATCATTATTATTATTACTATTATTATTATTATTATTACTATTATTATTATTATTATTATTATTACTATTATTATTATTATTATTATTACTATTGTTATTGCACATATAGTGATTGAGTTTCTTAATATTACATGCTAAACAGTAAGGGTCAAGAAAATCACAGATCATATTACCTGGTTTGAGTAAAACTGACTGTCTAGTTACCTTCCATTTCTTAGTTCTGCATTTATTTGTCTAAGAACAATAAGACACCACCAAAGCAAGATGTGTGTTGTGTTTCAAACAAGGCCATGTGCTCAACAATGTTCCAATAGATCTAAGCTCTAGTTTTCCCTGTGAAACTAGTAAATGGTAAACACAATAAGCCCAGGTCTAAATATCTTCTTACCATTTAGCAAGGTTGGAAAGAACCTGTTCATCAAATAGATAGGTTTTGATGGTGTATGTGTCAACTCTCTGGCTACATATGAAAATCAGGTTAAATCAAGTTTGTAACCACATGACTCTGGAAATTGAGATTAAAGGGAAGACAATACCCAAAGCTTTTACTTTGTACATGAGAGATTTTATCTAGACAAATCATAAAATAATGCAAAATAATGCAACAAGATCTGTACAGTTGTATCACCTAAATTACATCACTAAGTATTCGGTATCATAAGTAAAAGAATGATCTTGATGCATCAATTTTGAACAACTTGTTAATTAACTATTCTTAAATATTTTCCTTATGAGAGAGAACTGAAATGGTTAAGGCTCTTCTTAACCATATATTTGGGTTGAAACCTAGCCATGCCCCTGATATGTAGGAGTAATGCCATATTTCCAGTCACCAGAGTTTGAACGATATATTTATTCAAATTGATAGAAGCACGAAAGAGAGAATTTTGGATGTTAATGTGCTGAGAGGTGCAACTGGAGGGATGTCTGATCATTATCTTGTGGAGGCAAAGGTGAAGATTTGTGGGGGTTTTTAGAAAAGAAGAGAGAATGTTGAGGTGAAGAGAGTGGTGAGAGTAAGTGAGCTTGGGAAGGAGACTTGTGTGAGGAAGTACCAGGAGAGACTGAGTACAGAATGGAAAAAGGTGAGAACAAAGGAGGTAAGGGGAGTGGGGGAGGAGTGGGATGTATTTAGGGAAGCAGTGATGGCTTGCGCAAAAGATGCGTGTGGCATGAGAAGCGTGGGAGGTGGGTTGATTAGAAAAGGTAGTGAGTGGTGGGATGAAGAAGTAAGATTATTAGTGAAAGAGAAGAGAGAGGCATTTGGACGATTTTTGCAGGGGAAAAATGCAAAAATGAGTGGGAGAGGTATAAAAGAAAGAGGCAGGAGGTTAAGAGAAAGGTGCAAGAGGTGAAAAAGAGGGCAAATGAGAGTTGGGGTGAGAGAGTATCATTAAATTTCAGGGAGAATAAAAAGATGTTTTGGAAGGAGGTAAATAAAGTGCGTAAGACAAGGGAGCAAATGGGAACTTCAGTGAAGGGGGCTAATGGGGAGGTGATAACAAGTAGTGGTGATGTGAGAAGGAGATGCAGTGAATATTTTGAAGGTTTGTTGAATGTGTTTGATGATAGAGTGGCAGATATAGGGTGTTTTGGTCGAGGTGGTGTGCAAAGTGAGAGGGTCAGGGAAAATGATTTGGTAAATCGAGAAGAGGTAGTAAAAGCTTTATGGAAGATGAAAGCCGGCAAGGCAGCAGGTTTGGATGGTATTACAGTGGAATTTATTAAAAAAGGGGGTGACTGTATTGTTGACTGGTTGGTAAGGTTATTTAATGTATGTATGATTCATGGCGAGGTGCCTGAGGATTGGCGGAATGCTTGCATAGTGCCATTGTACAAAGGCAAAGGGGATAAGAGTGAGTGCTCAAATTACACAGGTATAAGTTTGTTGAGTATTCCTGGTATATTATACGGGAGGGTATTGATTGAGAGGGTGAAGGCATGTACAGAGCATCAGATTGGGGAAGAGCAGTGTGGTTTCAGAAGTGGTAGAGGATGTGTGGATCAGGTGTTTGCTTTGAAGAATGTATGTGAGAAATACTTAGAAAAACAAATGGATTTGTATGTAGCATTTATGGATCTGGAGAAGGCATATGATAGAGTTGATAGAGATGCTCTGTGGAAGGCTTTAAGAATATATGGTGTGGGAGGCAAGTTGTTAGAAGCAGTGAAAAGTTTTATCGAGGATGTAAGGCATGTGTACGGGTAGGAAGAGAGAAAAGTGATTGGTTCTCAGTGAATGTAGGTTTGCGGCAGGGGTGTGTGATGTCTCCATGGTTGTTTAATTTGTTTATGGATGGGGTTGTTAGGGAGGTGAATGCAAGAGTTTTGGAAAGAGGGACAAGTATGCAGTCTGTTGTGGATGAGAGAGCTTGGGAAGTGAGTCAGTTGTTGTTCGCTGATCATACAGCGCTGGTGGCTGATTCACGTAAGAAACTGCAGAAGCTGGTGACTGAGTTTGGTAAAGTGTGTGAAAGAAGAAAGTTAAGAGTAAATGTGAATAAGAGCAAGGTTATTAGGTACAGTAGGGTTGAGGGTCAAGTCAATTGGGAGGTAAGTTTGAATGGAGAAAAACTGGAGGAAGTAAAGTGTTTTAGATATCTGGGAGTGGATCTGGCAGCAGATGGAACCATGGAAGCGGAAGTGAATCATAGGGTGGGGGAGGGGGCGAAAATCCTTGAAGAATGTTTGGAAGTCGAGAACATTATCTCGGAAAGCAAAAATGGGTATGTTTGAAGCAATAGTGGTTCCAACAATGTTGTATGGTTGTGAGGCGTGGACTATGGATAGAGTTGTGCGCAGGAGGGTGGATGTGCTGGAAATGAGATGTCTGAGGACAATATGTGGCGTGAGGTGGTTTGATCGAGTAAGTAATGTAAAGGTAAGAGAGATGTGTGGAAATAAAAAGGGTGTGGTTGAGAGAGCAGAAGAGGGTGTTTTGAAATGGTTTGGTCATATGGAGAGAATGAGTGAGGAAAGATTGACCAAGAGGATATATGTGTCAGAGGTGGAGGGAATGAGGAGAAGTGGGAGACCAAATTGGAGGTGGAAAGATGGAGTGAAAAAGATTTTGAGTGATCGGGGCCTGAACATGCAGGAGGGTGAAAGGCATGCAAGGAATAGAGTGAATTGGAACGATGTGGTATACCGGGGTCGACGTGCTGTCAATGGATTGAACCAGGGCATGTGAAGCGTCTGGGGTAAACCATGGAAAGTGTGTGGGGCCTGGATGTGGAAAGGGAGCTGTGGTTTCGGTGCATTATTACATGACAGCTAGAGACTGAGTGTGAACGAATGGGGCCTTTGGTGTCTTTTCCTAGCGCTACCTCGCACACGAGGGGGGAGGGGGTTGTTATTCTATGTGTGGCGAGGTGGCGATGGGAACAAATAAAGGCAGACAGTATGAATTATGTACATGTGTATATATGTATATGTGTGTGTGTATATATATGTGTACATTGAGATGTATAGGTATGTATATTTGCGTGTGTGGACGTGTATGTATATACATGTGTATGTGGGCGGGTTGGGCCATTCTTTCGTCTGTTTCCTTGCGCTACCTTGCTAACACGGGAGACAGCGAGAAAGCAAAATAAATAAATTTATTCAAAATACTCTTTACACTAACAAAACCACTTGCAGTGTGTTTGCCTTTCTGAAACACTGGTAGATTGTTGAAATAATCAAATAACCCAACAAACAAACACAACCTAAGGGTGATCCATAGGTTATGACCTAAAGACAACTGCAAAACAATTTTCACAATGATCCACAATATAGTCAGTAAACATGTACAGATCCTCCACAACTATAAATGAAAAACCTTACCTTATCAGAGATAAGGCTGTTTTCCTGAAGACTTCTTGAAATACTTTCAAATTCAGCAATAAGATTTTTTTTTAAAGTTTTTCTTACAGCATTTTCAGCAGCTACCACCTGGGAATTAAAGAAAGGTGAATGATTACCAATGGTAACATGATCAAATAAAATACAAATTACATTAATGGACTCTGCCTGCTTGTGGTAATCTCAAGAGTGAAAAGGTACCTTTAGTGAGGTTGTCTCACTGAGGAATTTTTCTTACTCTAAAGTAACACAGCCTTGCAGCTTCAGGAAGCCCTGGAAAAGGGATCCTGGGGTTGTTGAACTTGTTCACTGTTTCCCAAGTGCCATGAACAGGTGAAGAAAAGGCCTTATTCACTCACATCCATTCTCTTGCTCTCATGTATAAAGCACTGAAAGCACAATCCCCTCTGCACAACCAGACCACAGCCCTTTCAATGGTTTTCCCCAGCTGCTTCAAATGCCCTGGTTCAGTCCACTCACAGCACATCACCCCCTTGTTAACTTAGTTAACTCTATCCAATGCAAGCCTTTCACCCTCCTGTGTGTTCAGGTCCTGACCACTCAAAACACTTTTTCACTACATCCTTTCATCTCCAGTTTGATCTCCCCCTTCTCCTTTTCCCTACCATTTCTGAGATATATATCTTTTTTGTTGACCTTCTCACTCATTCTCTATATGTCTAAACCATTTCAGCATATCCTTCCCTGCTCTCTCTCCAACTGCACTCTTCTTATTACCACTCCTCTCTCTTACTCTTTTATTACTTACTCAGTCAAACCGCCACACATTGCACACTGTCCTCAAACATTTCATTTCCAACATGTCATCCCTTCTCTGTACATCCTTATCTGTAGCCCATGCCTCACATTCATACAGTAACAGTGAGACTACCATACCTTCAAACACATTTTTCAGCCTCCTAGATAAAGACCTCTTTCCACACTTTCCTCAATGTTCCCAGAACTTTTGTCCCCTTATACACCCTTTGACTCACTTCCCTTTCCATGGTTCCATTCACTGCCATGTCCACTCCTAAGAATCTAAAACATTCCACTTCCTCCAAATTTTCTACATTCAAACATACACCCCAACTACCCTGTCCCTAGAGACTGAGTGTGAGCAAATGTGGCCTTTTTTGTCTGTTTTCCTAGCACTACCTCGCTGAAGCAAGGGGTAGCGATGCTGTTTCCTGTGGGGCGGGGTGGCGCTGGGAACGGATGAAGGCAAGCAAGTATGAATATGTACGTGTTTATATATATGAACAAAGTGCCTGTTGCACAGGGGTCCCGGGTTCGATCCTGGCTGTTGGAGGTTTGTATGTTCTATGTTTACATATGTATATGTCTGTGTATGTATATGTTTGTATATGTGTATATGTTGATATGTATATGTATGTATATGAGTGTGTATGGGCGTTTACGTGTATATGAGTGAGTGGATGGGCCATTCTTTGTCTGTTTCCTTGTGCTACCTCACTGATGCGGGAAAAGGCAATCAAGTATAATAAATGAATTAATATAAATATTATGTGGTTGCAAGGCATAAGCTGTAGATAGGGTCTCATGGAGGATGGATGTGTTGGAAAAGAAATGTTTGAGGACAATATGTGGTGTGAGGTGGTTTGATTAAGTAATGAAAGGATGAGAGAGATATGTGGTAACAAAAAGAGTGTGGCTGAGAGAGAGGAAGAGGGTGTGTTACAAATAGAGTGTGGTTGAGAAAGCACAAAAGGGTGTGTTGAAAAGGTCTGGACATATGGAACAAATGATTGAGGAATGGTTGACAAAAAGGATATATGTGTTAGAGGTGGAGGGAACAAGGAGAAGTGGGAGATCAAATTAAAGGAGGAAGGATGGAGTGAAAAAGATTTTGAGTGATCAGGGCCTGAATATACAGGAGGGTGAGAGGCATGTAAGGAATAGAGGGAACTGGAACGATGTGGTATACCAGGGTTGACATGCTTTCAATGGACTGAATCAGGGCATGTGAAAAGTTTGGGGTAAACCATGGAAAGGTCTGTGGGGCCTGGAGCTATGGTTCTGGCACATTACACACGACAGCTAGAGACTGAGCGTGAATGAATGTGGCCTTTTCCATCTGTTTTCCTGGCGCTACCTCGCTGATGCAGGGGATGGTGATGCTGTTTCCTGTGGGATGGGGTGGTGCTGGGAATGGATCAAGGCAGGCAAGTATGAATATATACATTTGTATATATGTATATGTCTGTGTATGTGTATGTATTTAGGGAAGCATTGATGGCTTGCACAAAAGATGCTTGTGGCATGAGAAGTGTGGGAGGTGGGCAGATTAGAAAGGGTAGTGAGTGGTGGGATGAAGAAGTAAGATTATTAGTGAAAGAGAAGAGAGAGACATTTGGACGAGTTTTACAGGGAATAGTACAAATGACTGGGAGATGTATAAAAGAAAGAGGCAGGAGGTCAAGAGAAAGGTGCAAAAGGTGAAAAAAAAGGGCAAATGAGAGTTGGGGTAAGAGAGTACCATCAAATTTTAGGAAGAATAAAAAGATGTTTTGGAAGGAAGTAAATAAAGTGCGCAAGACAAGAGAACAAATGGGAACATCAGTGAAGGGGGCTGATGGGGAGGTGATAACAAGTAGTGGTGATGTAAGGAGGAGATGGAGTGAGTATTTTGAGGGTTTGTCGAATGTGTTAGATGATAGAGTGGCCGATAAAAGGTGTTTTGGGCAAGGTGGTGTGCAAAGTGAGAGGGTTAGGGGGAATGATTTGGTAAACAGAGAAGAGGTAGTAAAAGCTTTGCGGAAGATGAAAGCTGGCAAGGCAGCGGGTTTGGATGGTATTGCAGTGGAATTTATTAAAAAAGGGGGTGACTGTGTTGTTGACTGGTTAGTAAGGATATTCAATGTATGTATGACTCATGGTGAGGTGCCTGAGGATTGGCAGAATGCATGCATAGTGCCATTGTACAAAGGCAAAGGGATAAAGGTGAGTGCTCAAATTACAGAGGTATAAGTTTGTTGAGTATTCCTGGGAAATTACATGGGAGGGTATTGACTGAGAGCGTTAAGGCATGTACAGAGCATCAGATTGGGGAAGAGCAGTGTGGTTTCAGAAGTGGTATAGGATGTGTGGATCAGGTGTTTGCTTTGAAGGATGTATGTGAGAAATACTTAGAAAAGCAAATGGATTTGTACATGTAGCATTTATGGATCTGGAGAAGGCATATAATAGAGTTGATAGAGATGCTCTGTGGAAGGTATTAAGAATATATGGTGTGGGAGGCAAGTTTTTAGAAACAGTGAAAAGTTTTTATCGAGGATGTAAGGCATGTGTGCGAGTGGGAAGAGAGGAAAGTGATTGGTTCTCAGTGAATGTCGGATTGCGGCAGGGATGCGGGATGTTTCCATGGTTGTTTAATTTGTTTATGGATGGGGTTGTTAGGGAGGTGAATGCAAGAGTTTTGGAGAGAGGGGCAAGTATGCAGTCTGTTGTGGATGAGAAAGCTTGGGAAGTGAGTCAGTTGTTCACTGATGGTACAGCGCTGGTGGCTGATTTGGGTGAGAAACTGCACAAGCTGGTGACTGAGTTTGGTAAAGTGTGTGAAAGAAAGCTGAGAGTAAATGTGAATAAGAGCAAGGTTATTAGGTACAGTAGGGTTGAGGGACAAGTCAATTGGGAGGTAAGCCTGAATGGAGAGAAACTGGAGGAAGTGAAGTGTTTTAGATATCTGGGAGTGGATTTTGCAGCGGATGGAACCATGGAAGTGGAGGTGAGTCACAGGGTGGGGAAGTTAGTGAAAGTTCTGGTAGCGTTGAAAAATGTGTGGAAGGCAAGAACATTATCTCGGAAAGTAAAAATGGGTATGGTTGAAGGAACAGTGGTTCCAACAATGTTATATGATTATGCGGCGTGGGCTAAAGATAGAGTTGTGCGGAGGAGGGTGAATGTGTTGTAAATGAGATGTTTGAGGACAATATGTGGTGTGAGGTGGTTTGATCGAGTAAATAATGAAAGGGTAAGAGAGATGTGTGGTAATAAAAAGAGTGTGGTTGAGAGAGCAGAAGAGGTGTTTTGAAATGGTTTGGTCGCATGGAAAGAATGAGTGAGGAAAGATTGAGAAAGAGGATATATAAGTCAGAGGTGGAGGGAACAAGGAGGAGTGGGAGACCAAATTGAAGGTGGAAAGATGGAGTGAAAAAGATTTTGAGTGATTTGGGGCCTGAACATGCAGGAGGGTGAAAGGCGTGCAAGGAATAGAGTGAAATAGAACGATGTGGTATATAAGGGTCGACGTGCTGTCATTGGATTGAAGCATGGCATGTGAAGCGCCTGTGGTAAACCATGGAAAGTTTTGTGGGGCCTGGATGTGGAAAGGGAGCTGTGGTTTCGGTGCATTATACATGACAGCTAGAGACTGAGAGTGAACGAAAGTGGCCTTTGTTTTCTTTTCCTAGCGCTACCTCGACACGAGGGGGGAGGGGGTTGTTATTCTATTTGTGGCGAGGTGGCGATGGGAACAAATAAAGGCAGACAGTATGAATTATGTACATGTGTATATATGTATATGTGTGTGTGTATATATATGTGTACATTGAGATGTATAGGTATGTATATTTGCGTGTGTGGACGTGTATGTATATACATGTGTATGTGGGCGGGTTGGGCCATTCTTTCGTCTGTTTCCTTGCGCTACCTTGCTAACGCGGGAGACAGCGAGAAAGCAAATAAATAAATTTATTCAAAATACTCTTTACACTAACAAAACCACTTGCAGTGTGTTTGCCTTTCTGAAACACTGGTAGATTGTTGAAATAATCAAATAACCCAACAAACAAACACAACCTAAGGGTGATCCATAGGTTATGACCTAAAGACAACTGCAAAACAATTTTCACAATGATCCACAATATAGTCAGTAAACATGTACAGATCCTCCACAACTATAAATGAAAAACCTTACCTTATCAGAGATAAGGCTGTTTTCCTGAAGACTTCTTGAAATACTTTCAAATTCAGCAATAAGATTTTTTTTTAAAGTTTTTCTTACAGCATTTTCAGCAGCTACCACCTGGGAATTAAAGAAAGGTGAATGATTACCAATGGTAACATGATCAAATAAAATACAAATTACATTAATGGACTCTGCCTGCTTGTGGTAATCTCAAGAGTGAAAAGGTACCTTTAGTGAGGTTGTCTCACTGAGGAATTTTTCTTACTCTAAAGTAACACAGCCTTGCAGCTTCAGGAAGCCCTGGAAAAGGGATCCTGGGGTTGTTGAACTTGTTCACTGTTTCCCAAGTGCCATGAACAGGTGAAGAAAAGGCCTTATTCACTCACATCCTTTCTCTTGGCTCTCATGTATAAAGCACTGAAAGCACAATCCCCTCTGCACAACCAGACCACAGCCCTTTCAATGGTTTTCCCCAGCTGCTTCAAATGCCTGGTTCAGTCCACTCACAGCACATCACCCCCTTGTTAACTTAGTTAACTCTATCCAATGCAAGCCTTTCACCCTCCTGTGTGTTCAGGTCCTGACCACTCAAAACACTTTTTCACTACATCCTTTCATCTCCAGTTTGATCTCCCCCTTCTCCTTTTCCCTACCATTTCTGAGATATATATCTTTTTTGTTGACCTTCTCACTCATTCTCTATATGTCTAAACCATTTCAGCATATCCTTCCCTGCTCTCTCTCCAACTGCACTCTTCTTATTACCACTCCTCTCTCTTACTCTTTTATTACTTACTCAGTCAAACCGCCACACATTGCACACTGTCCTCAAACATTTCATTTCCAACATGTCATCCCTTCTCTGTACATCCTTATCTGTAGCCCATGCCTCACATTCATACAGTAACAGTGAGACTAACATACCTTCAAACACATTTTTCAGCCTCCTAGATAAAGACCTCTTTCCACACTTTCCTCAATGTTCCCAGAACTTTTGTCCCCTTATACACCCTTTGACTCACTTCCCTTTCCATGGTTCCATTCACTGCCATGTCCACTCCTAAGAATCTAAAACATTCCACTTCCTCCAAATTTTCTACATTCAAACATACACCCCAACTACCCTGTCCCTAGAGACTGAGTGTGAGCAAATGTGGCCTTTTTTGTCTGTTTTCCTAGCACTACCTCGCTGAAGCAAGGGGTAGCGATGCTGTTTCCTGTGGGATGGGGTGGTGCTGGGAATGGATCAAGGCAGGCAAGTATGAATTATGTACATGTGTATATATTTTATGTCTGTGTATGTATACATATGTATATGTCTGTGTATGTATACATATGTATGCGTTGAGATGTATAGGTATGTATATTTGCGTGTGTGGACGTGTATGTATATACATGTGTATGTGGGCGGGTTGGGCCATTCTTTGTCTGTTTCCTTGTGCTACCTCACTGATGCGGGAAAAGGCAATCAAGTATAATAAATGAATTAATATAAATATTATGTGGTTGCAAGGCATAAGCTGTAGATAGGGTCTCATGGAGGATGGATGTGTTGGAAAAGAAATGTTTGAGGACAATATGTGGTGTGAGGTGGTTTGATCGAGTAAGTAATGTAAGGGTAAGAGAGATGTGTGGTAATAAAAAGAGTGTGGTTGAGAGAGCAGAAGAGGTGTTTTGAAATGGTTTGGTCATATGGAGAGAATGAGTGAGGAAAGATTGACCAAGAGGATATATGTGTCAGAGGTGGAGGGAATGAGGAGAAGTGGGAGACCAAATTGGAGGTGGAAAGATGGAGTGAAAAAGATTTTGAGTGATTTGGGGCCTGAACATGCAGGAGGGTGAAAGGCGTGCAAGGAATAGAGTGAAATAGAACGATGTGGTATATAAGGGTCGACGTGCTGTCATTGGATTGAAGCATGGCATGTGAAGCGCCTGTGGTAAACCATGGAAAGTGTGTGGGGCCTGGATGTGGAAAGGGAGCTGTGGTTTCGGTGCATTATTACATGACAGCTAGAGACTGAGTGTGAGCAAATGTGGCCTTTTTTGTCTGTTTTCCTAGCACTACCTCGCTGAAGCAAGGGGTAGCGATGCTGTTTCCTGTGGGATGGGGTGGTGCTGGGAATGGATCAAGGCAGGCAAGTATGAATTATGTACATGTGTATATATTTTATGTCTGTGTATGTGTATGTATTTAGGGAAGCATTGATGGCTTGCACAAAAGATGCTTGTGGCATGAGAAGCGTGGGAGGTGGGCAGATTAGAAAGGGTAGTGAGTGGTGGGATGAAGAAGTAAGATTATTAGTGAAAGAGAAGAGAGAGACATTTGGACGAGTTTTACAGGGAATAGTACAAATGACTGGGAGATGTATAAAAGAAAGAGGCAGGAGGTCAAGAGAAAGGTGCAAAAGGTGAAAAAAAAGGGCAAATGAGAGTTGGGGTAAGAGAGTACCATCAAATTTTAGGAAGAATAAAAAGATGTTTTGGAAGGAGGTAAATAAAGTGCGCAAGACAAGAGAACAAATGGGAACATCAGTGAAGGGGGCTGATGGGGAGGTGATAACAAGTAGTGGTGATGTAAGGAGGAGATGGAGTGAGTATTTTGAGGGTTTGTCTGAATGTGTTAGATGATAGAGTGGCCGATAAAAGGTGTTTTGGGCAAGGTGGTGTGCAAAGTGAGAGGGTTAGGGGGAATGATTTGGTAAACAGAGAAGAGGTAGTAAAAGCTTTGCGGAAGATGAAAGCTGGCAAGGCAGCGGGTTTGGATGGTATTGCAGTGGAATTTATTAAAAAAGGGGGTGACTGTGTTGTTGACTGGTTAGTAAGGATATTCAATGTATGTATGACTCATGGTGAGGTGCCTGAGGATTGGCAGAATGCATGCATAGTGCCATTGTACAAAGGCAAAGGGATAAAGGTGAGTGCTCAAATTACAGAGGTATAAGTTTGTTGAGTATTCCTGGGAAATTACATGGGAGGGTATTGACTGAGAGCGTTAAGGCATGTACAGAGCATCAGATTGGGGAAGAGCAGTGTGGTTTCAGAAGTGGTATAGGATGTGTGGATCAGGTGTTTGCTTTGAAGGATGTATGTGAGAAATACTTAGAAAAGCAAATGGATTTGTACATGTAGCATTTATGGATCTGGAGAAGGCATATAATAGAGTTGATAGAGATGCTCTGTGGAAGGTATTAAGAATATATGGTGTGGGAGGCAAGTTTTTAGAAACAGTGAAAAGTTTTTATCGAGGATGTAAGGCATGTGTGCGAGTGGGAAGAGAGGAAAGTGATTGGTTCTCAGTGAATGTCGGATTGCGGCAGGGATGCGGGATGTTTCCATGGTTGTTTAATTTGTTTATGGATGGGGTTGTTAGGGAGGTGAATGCAAGAGTTTTGGAGAGAGGGGCAAGTATGCAGTCTGTTGTGGATGAGAAAGCTTGGGAAGTGAGTCAGTTGTTCACTGATGGTACAGCGCTGGTGGCTGATTTGGGTGAGAAACTGCACAAGCTGGTGACTGAGTTTGGTAAAGTGTGTGAAAGAAAGCTGAGAGTAAATGTGAATAAGAGCAAGGTTATTAGGTACAGTAGGGTTGAGGGACAAGTCAATTGGGAGGTAAGCCTGAATGGAGAGAAACTGGAGGGAAGTGAAGTGTTTTAGATATCTGGGAGTGGATTTTGCAGCGGATGGAACCATGGAAGTGGAGGTGAGTCACAGGGTGGGGGAAGTTAGTGAAAGTTCTGGTAGCGTTGAAAAATGTGTGGAAGGCAAGAACATTATCTCGGAAAGTAAAAATGGGTATGGTTGAAGGAACAGTGGTTCCAACAATGTTATATGATTATGCGGCGTGGGCTAAAGATAGAGTTGTGCGGAGGAGGGTGAATGTGTTGTAAATGAGATGTTTGAGGACAATATGTGGTGTGAGGTGGTTTGATCGAGTAAATAATGAAAGGGTAAGAGAGATGTGTGGTAATAAAAAGAGTGTGGTTGAGAGAGCAGAAGAGGTGTTTTGAAATGGTTTGGTCGCATGGAAAGAATGAGTGAGGAAAGATTGAGAAAGAGGATATATAAGTCAGAGGTGGAGGGAACAAGGAGGAGTGGGAGACCAAATTGAAGGTGGAAAGATGGAGTGAAAAAGATTTTGAGTGATTTAGGGCCTGAACATGCAGGAGGGTGAAAGGCGTGCAAGGAATAGAGTGAAATAGAACGATGTGGTATATAAGGGTCGACGTGCTGTCATTGGATTGAAGCATGGCATGTGAAGCGCCTGTGGTAAACCATGGAAAGTTTTGTGGGGCCTGGATGTGGAAAGGGAGCTGTGGTTTCGGTGCATTATACATGACAGCTAGAGACTGAGAGTGAACGAATGTGGCCTTTGTTTTCTTTTCCTAGTGCTACCTTGCACACATGTGGGGGGAGGGGGTTGTCATTTCATGTGTGGCACGGTGGCGACGGGAATGAATAAAGGCAGCAAGTATGAATTATGTACATGTGTATATATTTTATGTCTGTGTATGTATACATATGTATGCGTTGAGATGTATAGGTATGTATATGTGCATGTGTGGATGTGTTTGTATACACATTTGTGTAGGTGGGTTGGGCCATTCCTTCGTCAGTTTCCTTGCGCTACCTCACTGACGCAAGAGACAGTGACAGAGTATAATGAATAAATGTGTGTGTATATGTGTATATGTATATATATGTTGGTGTATGTATGTATGGTAATTTGATGATACAACCTAAATGTCAGTGACTCTTCGCTTGTGGCATAACCACAAGCAGGCAAAGTTTGGTGATGCCTATCTACCTACCTATACATCCATTTGTCTATATAAAGTAATTCTTGCCATTAATAGATCTGGGACCCCTTCTTCTGGAGTTCCTGCAGTTTTAAGGCTGTAGTACATGCAGTAGCAGAAAAAGAGATGAACACCTTCGGAGTGAGAAGATGAGGTTTTATTCCAATGATATAACCTAGCCAAAGGTGATTTTTCACATGCAAAGTATCTACAAGCAGGTGTAATCTGGTCACATCTCTCTCTCTCTCTCTAGTGACTGCAAATACCTGGTTTAAAAAAGGAACATACATAAGCATCAGTGGGTAGATGGAAAGCAGGGATTACTGGTTTATGTACTATGTGACAGGTATACAAAAGACTCTTTGATGTTAAAGTGGTAGGAGGGGTAGATGGTGGAATGTATGATCATTACGTTGTGGAAGTGAGTGAGATGGTTTGTGAAACTTAAGGAGAAGGGAAATGATTTGGTTGGAAAGAGGTAAATGAAAGTGAGTGCTTGGAAAAGAGGTTTATGTAAAGAGATACCAAGAGAGAATGAGGGCAGAAAGGCAAAAGGTGAGAGTAAACGAAGCTAGGGGAGTGCATGAGGAATGGGAAGTAATTAGGGCTACAATGCTGACATTGCAAGAAATGTGTGTGGCATGCAGATGGTGTAAGATGGGCAGTGAGTGGTGGGATGACAAAGTTGCTAGTGAAAGAGAAAAGAGAGGTGTATGGACGTTACTTGCAAGAATGGAGTGTGCCTGACTGGGAATGTACAAGAGAAAGCAGCAGGAGGCTAATCCACCCAACCTTTCCTTTTGTCCAAGGAAGAGCTCACACTCTTGTAGAAATTAGAAACCTAAGATGTTCATTAGACATGGCCTACTTTCCCTAAAAGTGTGCTGCCTCTCATGTAGGTCATTTCTCCTCTGAAGAAAGCCTCCCAACTGCTTTCTAATTATCTTTTCCAAAACCTTACAGACCATCCTAGTGAGACTGGTCTGTCTGTAACTGCCTCTTCCCGGTCTTCTTTCTCATAGACAGGTATGAAGTTTGCCCTTTTCTATTCCCTTAGCACTTTGTCATTCTCTTGCAACATTTTGAACACCAATTCAAGAGGTCTGTTTGTATGTTTACACACAACTTCATTGTGTATGGTGTATGTAATGTAAGGAAAGGGAGTTTTACACTCATGGGGACCCATCCCTTGAACAGTCTCTGCTATCATGTGACTTTTTTAATTTGTATCATCCATGTCTTCAGTCATTTTTCATTCACCCACCACTTGTGTGTGTGTGTGTGTGTGTGTGTGTGTGTGTGTGTGTGTGTGTGCTTTCTGTCTAAAGTAAAGTCTCAGTTAGGGATGGCTTATGGCTATTACTCCATCTGTAAATTTGTCAGATGATGTCCTTATAAGTGAGAAAGGTTACTTTATTTTACAGTCTTAATATGGCAATGACGTTCTACATATATTGAGCAAATATTTCACAATGATCCCCTGAAGGTCATGAAATTTGATTCTGTTTCATAAGCACATAGCCTGTAAATGCACTATGGTACTATTATGCTGCTGCAGCATTATTAGGCTGATGTCAGAGGAAATGAGATCTGATGCAAGATCCTGTGTCTAGCACCAACTCTGGCCAGACTAATCATGCCAGGTCCAGTCTAAGGTAGAATTTATGAAGAAATGAATAAGCATTTATAAGAAAAACTAGCGTTGACTCTGCCTGCTTGAGGTTAAACTGTCAGTGAAAAGTCACCTTTGGTGAGGCTCTATCATTGTCAGTTCACAAAGCAGTATGCAGTCTCTTCAATGAACTTGTTTCACAGAAGTACATCTGTCCCTGGTACTGAAAGTAGTGCAGCCTTGGAGCTGCAGGAGCCCCTGGAAAAAACAACTTGGGGTAACACCAAGGCCCTTTCTGATAGAGGCCCTGAGATAATAAAAAATAGAAAAGATATTTTTATGACTTACTGCTTCACTGAGAATATGGAACCCCTTATCTGATCCAGAAGTAGCAGGAAGATCTATCTGCATTATAGACCTCAGGATTGGAAAAATATCCTCTACCCGGTCAAGGTCACAAAGAGCCATAACCTGCAAAAAATGAAGCATTAACAGACACCCCTTCCCCCACTAGTCTGTTAAAACGAAAGAAATGGCCCAACCCACCCACATACACATGTATATACATACACATCCACACATGCACATATACATACCTATACATCTCAATGTATACATATATACACACACAGACATATACATATATACACATGTACATAATTCATACTGTCTGCCTTTATTCATTTCCCATTGCCACCTTGCCACACATGAAATGACAACCCCCTCCCCCCTTACGTGTGCGAGGTAGCGCTAGAAAAGACAACAAAGGCCCCGTTCATTCACACTCAGTCTCTAGCTGTCATGTAATAATGCACCCAAACCACAGCTCCCTTTCCACATCCAGGCCCCACAGAACTTTCCATGGTTTACCCCAGACGCTTCACATGCCCTGGTTCAATCCATTGACAGTGTGTCGACCCCAGTATACCACATCGTTCCAATTCACTCTATTCCTTGCATGCCTTTCACCCTCCTGCATGTTCAGGCCCCGATCACTCAAAATCTTTTTCACTCCATCTTTCCACCTCCAATTTGGTCTCCCACTTCTCCTCGTTCCCTCCACCTCTGACACATACATCCTCTTGGCCAAACTTTCCTCACTCATTCTCTCCATGTGACCAAACCATTTCAAAACACCCTCTTCTGCTCTCTCAACCACACTCTTTTTATTACCACACATCTCTCTTACCCTATTATTACTTACTCGGTCAAACCACCTCACACCACATACTGTCCTCAAACATCTCATTTCCAGCACATCCATCCTCCTCCGCACAACTCTATCCATAGCCCACGCCTCACAACCATACATCATTGTTGCAACCACTTCCTTCAAACATACCCATTTTTGCTTTCCAAGATAATGTTCTCAACTTCCACACATTCTTCAAGGCTCCCAGAATTTTCGCCCCCTCCCCCACCCTATGATTCACTTCCGCTTCCATCCGCTGCCAAATCCACTCCCAGATATCTAAAACACTTCACTTCCTCTAGTTTTTCTCCATTCAAACTTACCTCCCAATTGACTTGACCCTCAACCCGACTGTACCTAATAACCTTGCTCTTATTCACATTTACTCTCAACTTTCTTCTTTCACACACTTTACCAAACTCAGTCACCAGCTTCTGCAGTTTCTCACATGAATCAACCACCAGTGCTGTATCATCAGCGAACAACAACTGACTCACTTTCTAAAAGGGGAAACAGAAAAAATACATATACATAAAATATATATACATAAAAGGGGAGGGAGCGGGGGGCTGGAAATCCTCCCCTCTTGTTTTTTTTCAATTTTCCAAAAGAAGGAACAGAGAAGGGGGCCAGGTGAGGATATTCCCTTAAAGGCTCATCCCTCTGTTCTTAACGCTACCTCGCTAACGTGGGAAATGGCAGAAAAAGAAAAAGAAAGAAATATATTTTACATTCATTTATCATACTTTGACACTGTCTCCCGCATTAGCGAGATAGCGCAAGGAAACAAACAAAAGAATGGCCCAACCCACCCACATACACATGCATATACATACGCATCCACACACATACATATACATATCTATACATCTCAACGTATACATATATATACACACACAGACATATATATATATACACACATGTACATAATTCATACTGCCTGCCCTTATTTATTCCCATTGCCATCCCTCTACACATGAAATGACAACTCACTCCCCCCGCATGTGCGTGAGGTAGCGCTAGGAAAAGACAACAAAGGCCACATTCGTTCACACTCAGCTGTCATGTATAATGCACTGAAACCACAGCTCCCTTTCCACATCCAGGCCCCACAAAACTTTCCATGGTTTACCCCAGACACTTCACATGCTCTGGTTCAATCCACTGACAGCAAGTTGACCCCGGTATACCACATTGTTCCAATTCACTCTATTCCTTGCATGCCTTTCACCCTCCTGCATGTTCAGGCCCCAATCACTCAAAATCTTTTTCACTCCATCTTTCCACCTCTAATTTGGTCTCCCACTTTTCCTCGTTCCCTCCACTTCTGACACATATATCCTCTTGGTCAATCTTTCCTCACTCATTCTCTCCATGTGACCAAACCATTTCAAAACACCTTCTTCTTCTCTCTCAACCACACTCTTTTTATTACCACACATCTCTCTTACCCTTTCATTACTTAATCAAACCACCTCACACCACATATTGTCCTCAACCATCTCACCTCCTCCAGTTTTTCTCCAATCAAAGTTACCTCCCAATTGACTTGTCCCTCAACCCTACTGTACCTAATAACCTTTCTCTTATTTGCGGTCAATGATTCCTGCTTCAGCAAGATAGCACCTGGAAAACAGACAAAAAAGGCCACATTTGTTCACACTCAGTCTCTAGCTGTCATGGGTAATGCACCAAAACCACAGCTTCCTATCCACATCCAGGCCCCACAAACCTTTCCATGGTTTACCCCAGATGCTTCACATACCCTGGTTCAGTCCATTGACAGCACATCGAATCTGGTATACCACATGGTTCCAATTCACTCTATTCCTTGCATGGCTCTCACCCTCCTGTATGTTCAGGCACCGATCACTCAAAATCTTTTTCATTCCTTCCTTCCACCTCCAATTTGCTCTCCCGCTTCTCCCTGTTCCCTCCACCTCTGACACATATATCCTCTTTGTCAATTTTTCCTCACTCATTCTCTCCATATGCCCAAACTATTTCAACACACCCTCTTCTGCTCTCTCAACCACACTCTTTTTATTTCCACACATCTCTCTTACCCTTTCATTACTTACTCGATCAAACCACCTCACACCACATACTGTCCTCAAACATTTCCAACACATCCACTCTCCTCCGTACAACTCTATCCATAGCCCATGCCTCACAACCATATATCATTGTTGGAACTACTATTCCCTGAAACATACCCAGTTTTGCTCTCTGAGATATCATTCTCTCCTTCCACACATTCTTCATCGCTCCCAGAACCTTCACCCCCTCCCCCAACCCAGTGACTCACTTCTGCTTCTATGATTCCATCCACTCCTAAGTCCACTCCCAGATATCTAAAACACTTCACTTCCTGCAAATACTTATCTGTATCTGCCTACTTGTGCTGTAAGGGGAGGGAGTTTTATACTCATGGGGCCCCCATCTCTCATTCTCTTATGTCATACAACCACTCAAATTTAAGTAAGTTGTCTGCATTAACTATGTCCTCAGTCATTCTGTTCCATTCATCCACCACTTTTATACCATAAAAGTAAATGTGTAAATATCCTAAGTCATCTTATGTCACCACTGATAAACCTTGGGTGACTCAGGCACATGAAATTTGTTTCAGCAATGATGGGAGAATGCTAATGTCATCTTTGGAGAAATGATGAAATCAATCATGAACTGGGAATTCAAATGAGAGCAGAAACCATCAAATCTTCACATGAGGTCCACAGCAGTGTAAGGGTTAATCAATAAATCATATAATGAATACAAAAAAGAAGTAAAAATGAGTATTAATGTATAGAATAGAAAAGGGGGCCTAGTAAGAATTTTTTCCACAAAAGCTCAGTCATCTGTTCTTGACACTACCTAGCTAATGCAGGAAATAGCAAAGATGTATGAAAAAATAGAAAAAGTAATGGTTTTTGAAAGAAGACAGAGTGAAAGTTTACAGTTTTGTGAAACCTCATAGAATGAAAAAAGAAGGTGCACTAGGTGCACTAAATTGTGCTTTGGAGATGAGCGGAGAAAGACTGGAAGAAAAGAGAAAATTTAAGTATTTAGGAGCTGTCTTGGTTAAGTTTGGTGATATGGAAGGAGAGATCAGAGAGAGAGAGGTACAGGGTAGAAGAATCATTGGGTCCCTATCCCTGGGGATAGGGGAGAAAGAATACTTCCCACGTATTCCCTGCGTGTCGTAGAAGGCGACTAAAAGGGGAGGGAGCGGGGGGCTGGAAATCCTCCCCTCTCGCTTTTTTTTTAATTTTCCAAAAGAGGGAACAGAGAAGGGGGCCAGGTGAGGATATTCCCTCAAAGGCCCAGTCCTCTGTTTTCAACGCTACCTCACTAATGCGGGAAATGGTGAATAGTATGAAAGAAAGAAAAGAGGTGTAAGTATGGAAGCAAAGAGAGGATTAAGGGACAGCATAGTCCTCCCACCCTTGAACTATGTAGCCAAAACATGGAAATGGAATGAGAGGATTAAGGGACAGCATAGTCCTCCAAACCCTGACCAATGTAGCCAAAACATGGACATGGAATGAGTCACACACTTCAAGAATCCAGGCTGAGGAAATGAGCTATATGAGAACATGTGGTGTGACTACATGGAATGAAGAAAGAAATGAAAGGGTGTATAAGAGATGTGGTATAGCAGGGTATGAACTGTGGAGTGGCAGAGTGGGTGAAACCACTTTGAGGTGGTTTGGGCATGTGGAATAAATGTGAGTTTGGGAGATTACAAGGAGAGTGTATGATAGTAAAATCAAAGGGACTGGTGTGAGAGGATGACCACCTGTGACATGGATAAACAGAGTGGAAGATTACTGGAAGGAGAGCAATGTAGGAAGAATGCATGGGGTGGTGTGTGTGAGGGAGGAATGTAAGGACAGGGATAACTGGAGACTTTTGTAGTGGCTACCATTTAATGGGAGTGTCCAGAGGAAGTGGACATCAGAGATATGAGTAGATAGAAAAAGCTGCTTCGGTAGCATGAAGCAAGTGTGTTGGCAGCACAGAATCCTACAGAATTTTGAGCTGCTAGGGGATGGATCTGAGTGAAATGATGGCAGTCTCTGACAGATTGAAGGAGACCCAAAATAAGTAAGCCACTACTTGGTTTGTGAAGGGTAAGAAAGACCAGTGCTTCCTGACCTGAAGTACTAAGGGTTGGAAGGTCCTAAGTGTGATCTTATTAGAGAAATTCTATACAGAGTTTCACAGTTATGGGACAGACTGCAAAGAAGAGGTAAAGAGAAAAACTACATGGACTGTTGTACAGCAACAGTATCACTATTCAATGCTAATCTATTAAGTAAGTACACAGCAGAACTTACTTTCATGGTGCGAATAGCAAAGTGGTTGGGAGAAAAAGACTTCAATAAGAAATCCAAGGCAAAATGAGGATGATTTTGCTTAAGAGCAAGAGCTGCTGCATATAAGATAATGTTCCGATTGATATTGAAACCATACTCCTGTGTACTCTCAAGAAGCTTCAGCATTCTTGTCAAACTCTCTTGTGTATTCTGAAAATTAAAAACATTTTGTTAATCTGGTTGTTGAGAATAGCTAAGATAACTTCTATATTCAATACACTTCCCATTCTAATCAAAGCATGCAAGGAAATAATTGCCATAAACACATTGAAGTCACTACTTATCTCAACACTCTTTACTGAAAAAGACCAAATAATAAATCTCAAAAATGTTTCACAAAGAATACTGTTTGTGATTATGGTTACATATATCTTAAATCAAAATCTGCTGTGGGAAATATAACATTCAAAACACAAAATGAAATGGCATCCACCAGTAATGAAGAAACTCAGATGAAGGAAAGTATGAGCAGGAAAGGCAGAATTAAATAAATCTAAGAACTCATATATAGCAATATAGCAATAATTGTACTGTTGGCAAATTCAAGAATAGGCAGATGTGTATACTTCAAAAGATAGATGAGATGTATTGTGTAATTAAGACTGAATAACATACAGAAGATGAAGACTAGAAGCATTATGTCATATTTTCTAATGATGCAACAATTCCCAGCTGCTTGAATTTCAAAGGAATTCCTCAAACAATACCAGGAATATACATGTATCATATGTAAATAATTAACCACCTTAAACGGTTCCTCCTATTTTATATCCAGTCTCTAAGTAATGGGTGGTAGGCAGCCAATGACCAGGGAGGAACTAATATCTGGGTAGTGACATAAGCCAGCATGCCCAAACCGCCTCAAAGTATTACATTTCAGCCACTCTACAATTCATTCTCTTTGCATTCCCTGCCACACCAAATATTTCATACACCCACTCATTTTTATCTTCATTCCATTTAGTCATACCACATGCTCCTCTAAAACAGCTCATTTCAACAGCTTGGATTTGAATGATAAAATGGGGTAAAGCATGGAAAGGTCTGTGGTGCCTGGTTGTGAATGGGTACCAGTGGTCTTGGTGCATCACACATTGCTGCTAGAGAGAGATTGAGAGTAAACGCGGCCTTTCTTTGTCTGTACCTGGAGATACCTCACTAAGGTGGGAAACGGTGATCAAACATGAAGAGAGGAGAGCAATTGGTTCACAGTGAAGGTCAGTCTGTGGCAGGAGTGTATGATGTCCCCATGGTTGTCTAATTTGTTTATGGATGGGATGGTTAGGGAGGCAAATGCAAGAGTTTTGTAGAAAAGGGTGAGTATGCCAACTGTTGGGGATGAGGGGGCCTGGGAAGTGAGAAGTGAGTCAGTTGTTGCTAACCGATGATACAGCACTGGTGGCTGATTCAAATGAGAAACTGCAGAAGTTGGTGACAGTTTGGAAGAGTGCGAAAAGAGAAGTTGAGTGTAATTGTGAATAAGAGCAAGGATCAGCAGGGTTGAGGGACAAGTTTGAATGGAGAAAAATTGGAGGAAGTGAAGTGTTTTAGATATCTGGAAGTGGACTTGGCAAGGAATGGAACCATGGCAGCGGATGTGAGGCGCAAGATGGGGGAAGGGATGAAGGTTCTGGGAGTGGTGAAGAATGTGTGGAAAGAGAGAATGATATCAAGGAGAGCACAAATGGGTATGTTTGGAGGAATAGTAGTTCTAACAATATTATATGGTTGTGAGGCATGGGCTATAGATAGGGTTGCAGGGAGGAGGGTTGATGTTTTGGAAATGAAATGCTTGAGGACAGTATAAGGTGTGAGGTGGATTGATCAAGTAAGTAATGAAAGGGTAAGAGAGATGTGTGATAATAAAAAGAGTGTGGTTGAGAGAACAGAAGAGGGTGTGTTGAAACTGTTTAGACATATGAAGAGTGAGTGAGGAAAGGTTGACAAAGAGGATATATGTGTCAGAGGTGGAGGGAACAGGGAGAAACAGGAGACCAAATTGGAAATGGAAGGATGGGGTGAAAAAGATTTTTGAGCAATCAGGGACTGAACATACAGGAGGGTGAGAGGCATGCAAGGACCAGAGTGAATTGGAATGATGTGTTATACTGGGGTTGACATGCTGTCAATGGACTGAGCCAGAGCATGTGAAGCATCTGGGATAAATCATGAGAAGGTCTGTGGGCCTTATATGTGAAATGTATTGATCACATAGGGACTGTGTCAGAGAGGTAAGGTAGCATGATCAGTCTGACTGAGAGGGCCAACTAAGGTATGCTGAAATGATGTGTGCATGTGGAAAGGATGAGTGAAGAAAGACGAAGATGATATAGGTGTTACAAATGAAGGGGACAAGGGGAAGGGGGTGATCTGGAGGGAGAAGAAAAGATGGAATGATGGAGGCTTTGTGATACAGGGGGCCTGAACACTCAGGAGAGTAAGAGGTGTGCACTGGATAGAATGAATTGCTTCTATATAGTATATGGAAAGGTGATGTGCTGTCAATATCTTTTGTGTATTATGCACAACAGTGAAAGATTGGACATGTGCAAGTAAGACCACCGTTCAATTGCTTCTGATGCTACATCACTAAAGCAGGAAGCTTTTATTTCCTCCTTTGATACTGATTTCATTATAGGAATTCTCCTTTCCCTCTCTCCATCCCCATGGATGATATTTTTGTATGTTCCATGAACTTATATAATTAATATGCCTAAGTAATGACTCATGAATCCAAGAAAATGGATTGCTTTACACATGATGCAATTTCTAAAGAAATCCATGTATTCCACATGTAATGCACAAGAAACTATCACGCTCAAAATGGTTTTCATTGAATGAAAGGTCACTTATAGTACATATTCTTGAAGTTCTATTGTCCCTGGGTATAGAAGGCCAACTATTAATAAAATAGTAGCCTCTAGAAATAAGAGAGACTAGAACTGCACTGAATATAAAAAAATACTTGCACTTTTCAAAAAAGTAGCCACAGCAATGGTGAGGTAAGGCTTGGGATACCTTAAATCAGTTATTCTCTTTTCTTACAGTAACTCAAACACACCTAGGACATCCTGATATCTCTCACTGTTATACAACAGGTCCATTACAAGCTGATGTGATATCATTTAGTATCACATGATACAGTTCCTAAAGAAATCCACTGACTCCATACAGTATAAAATGAAATACCACACACTCATGATGTTCACATTATGAAATGTCATTCATTTACATATCCATGGATACAGGTGGCTAACTGTTAATAAACAAGTTAATCCTAAACCTAAAACAAACTAGAATTGCATTGTACATTTCAAAAAATACTCACAATTTTCAAACAAGTGGCTACAGCAATAGTCAAGCAAGGCTTTGGATACCTAATACCAGCTATTCTCTTTTCTTGTAGTAACTCAAACACATCCAGGGCATCCTGATATCTCTCATTGTTATACAAGAGGTCCATTAAAAGCTGATGCGATATCATTTGATCAAAAAAACCTTCCAACTCCTTGGTCTGTAATGCCTGAAAAATATATTATGTCGTTACTACCTAAAGAAAGAAAATGATGCATACAACAATAAACACTAAATTAGTATGGTCATCAAAGTCTACTGATCTGCTTTCCAAAGGCATCAAAGTTTTGGTTTATTTACACCATCATTTTCCACTGATTATGAAATATACAAAACTATTGTAAAGTTTTTCAGTGATGATTCCTTTCATAACAATGCCCATGCTAATCAAAATTAGGTTTATACCCCACAAAGACAGAAAATCATTTGGATCATTATCCATCTGCTGATGGTTGTCATTTAAGAAATCTTAGGTTTATATCCAAATATTGTAATAAAATACCAGTATTCAGATACAATATTTGAAGATTTAAGTCATAATGCCTTTCATGATAATGTCCAAGCTAAACAGTGTTAGATTTCTATCCCAAAACTAGAGGGGTAATGATTAAGAATCATATTCCACCCACTCATCGTCACCATTTATGAAATGCAAGCATTAAGTACTGCAAAGAAGTACCCGTATTTCAAGATATGGTACAGTAAGGTTCTTCAGTCAAAACACCTTTTATAATGATGTCATGGTTAAATAATATTAGTTTCATTTTCCACAAGCACTGAATAAATCATATACAATCAATGCATCTACTAATAATTGACTTGTAAAGAATACCAATATCACATTCAGGATTTTTAATTGCCTTATAAATGAACTACTTTACTCTAAACCATTAAACAACACAATATATGATCATGATATATGTCTACAAAAACTGAATATCATACAGATATGCATAAACTTACTTTGTATTACAAATCTCATTTACAAAAGGCATAATGTGCAAACACTAGATGTACTCCTACAGGGATGCTATGTAAACACTAGATGTGCTTCTACAGGGATGTTGTGTAAACACTAGATGTGCTTCAACAGGGATACAGAACTAAACTTATCAAAGCTGAGGATGCGGAAGATGAATTACTTTGCTTTGCTGTCATTATAAATATATAAATAACTCAAAAAATTCTTAAAATATCATTATTTACCTATACAAGGGGTTCTTGACTTAAGAATGATCAGCTTATGAACACCCATACTTATGAAAGAGTTCCCAAACACTATGTAATTCCTAGTCCAATATGCAATCAATTATTCATACTTATGAACCACACAACTGCATCTTTTTTCAAGTATTCCTTAATGTGATGTTCAATTAACTATACCTACTTTGGAATACAACAGCTAATATCTATACAGTCACGTATAGGTGCTTACTCTATTTGTATGTATTTCTTTATGTTTTCCAACTTACTAATAATTCAACTTACAATCACAATTAGGAATGTAACCCAATTGTGAGTCTGGGACACTCTGCATTTTATTGTGAAAGGATAAGAATACGGGTACACAACAACCGTCAAGAGAGAAAAAGGAAAAACAATTTCACATTCTCTATTTGCATATAAAATACCCAGTATCATTTTCCATCAATAGTAAAATAATCAAAGGTATTTACATGCTCCTATTCCTCATGTACTTCATGAAGATGGCAAAGGAAAATATATCACAGCTGTATACTACTAGCAGGAACACTATGGCCTGCAAACAGAAACATGTTTCCTTACTCACAGTAGTACAGGTCACCTTCCTTCATTTATGTTGCCATGCACTTACCCATTTAGCATGTCACAATTAAGATTTATTGGTGACTTAGCATTTCAGTAATGTGTATGAAAACTGTGATCCTCACAAGGAGACCTTTAGCAGTCGGAATGTGATTCTAAATACTCTTCCTACAGCTACACTGAAAGTCGCTCACATGATTGGCTGGTTAATTAGCATTCTTTTCTTTTGACAATACAATTATTGTTACACCCACAAAATGGTGACCATTCTAACTCTTCTCTTTGACATCTACCATTTTCAAAGTTTATGAACCCCTCCTCAACTCTCATATTCTTAGAAATCTTGAATCTCACAGTCTTCTAACAAATCACCAGTAAGACGAGATCCACTGGTGATATCCTTTCCCATCTAACTAATGTCTGGTCATCATTCCTGAAATATTTAATTTTCGTTGAATCCTGTGTGGGTGCCCTTGCCCTTGACATATCTATAGCTTTTGACAGGGTGTGGCATAAGAGTCTCATCTCAAAGTTCCCCTTTTCTGGCTTCCCTACCTCACTCTGCTCCTTCATATCTAGCTTTCTTTCTAGCCAATCTATGTCCATGGTTGTTAATGGATTAGCCTGCCCTCCATTTTCAACAACAGCAATATCCCTAAAGGTTCAGTCCTGTTCCCTAAATTATTTCTCCTTTTTATCAACAATTTCCTCTTTTCCACAAATAACCAAATGCACTCATACACTGAAGACTCAAAACTGCATTCCTTTACATCCTTCAAGTCTGCTCCTCAAACTCGATCTGCATCACATCCCAGCACAACCCACTCAATAAACTCAAACTTAGACAGGATATCTCACTGTGGAAGACAAAATCTGGTTAAGTTTAATGCCTCCAAGACCCAGTTTCTACCCATCTCTTTATTGAAAATTCTTTTCAAAAAAACTTTCCGCTCTCTTTTGACAGTTCTGTCTTTCCACCTCCTGACTCAATGAACATACTTGGTATTACTGTAACATCCACTCTTTCTTGGAAGCCCCACATTATGGAAATGGATAAGTTTGCCTCCAAGAAACTGGGAGTCCTCTTCATTTTTGCTATCTATATCTCTGATGCACATTCCCTCTCAGAACACCCATTAAGGGATGCAAAAGAGTCTCCACTTATCCCTGTTCTTATATGCCTTCCTTGTGTACACCATTCCATGCATTCATCCAATATTTCTCTCCCTCCAGTATTCATCCACCCTACCCTATCTCCCCATACACTCTCCTTGTAGACTCCCAGTCTCGCATTCTTTCCACATGCACAAACCACCTCAAAGTATCACATTTCACCCATTCTACCACTCTCACAGTTCACTCCCATTGCATTCCCCGTCATAACACATCTCTCAAACACCCTCTCATTTGTTTCTTCATTCAATCCAGTCACACCACATGCTCTTCTCAAATAGCTCATTTCCACAGCCTGGATTCTTGATCTCTGTGACTCATTCCATGTCTCCCCTGCATATGTCACTGTTGGAAAGACTATGTTGTCCCTTAATCCTCTCTTAACTTCCATACTTACACCTCCACCTTTCATTATTCTATTAAGGAACCCAATGACTCTACTACCCTGTACTGCTTATCTCTCCTTCCATATCTACAATTACCGAAGAAAACTCCTAGATACTTAATTTCTCTCAATTTTTCCCCCATATCCAAAGCACAATTCAGTAAACTTTCTTCTTTCACTCTATATGGTCTTACAAAATCTGTAATTTCAGTCTGTTTCCTTTTAAACACCACTACTTTACTTTTACTTGCATTTACCTTCAATCACCTATGCTTACACACATCACAATACATACATACAACCTTCTGCAACTCCTCTTCACTCTCAGCAAATACCACAGTATCATATGCTAACAAGCTTACCACTAGCCACCATATATCACTGCCACATTCCATCTCTGCACCCATTCCCTAGTTTTGCCTTCATCTCTCTTACTGCTCTATCCATTTATATATTTATAAGCCACAGTGACATCACAGCTCTGCCTCATACCCACATGTATCCCAAAACTTTTGCGCAGCTGTCCATCCACTTCTATACATGCATTTGCTCCTCAATGGAAGGCTCTCACAACATCCAAGAGTTGTCCCACTATACCATATATCCTTAAAACATCCCATAAAGCATTCCACTCGACTCTGTCATATGCTTTCTCCAGATCTATGAAAGATGCATACAACTTCTTGCCTTTTGCTAAATACTTTTCCACGGTCATCTTTACTACAAAAATCAAATCAACCCATCCCCTACCTTCCTAAAACCTCATTGCTCTTCACTTATTCTGCATACAGTCACTTCCATGACTTTGTCAATTAATATTCTTGCATAAACTTTCCCTGGTAAACTTAACAGACCTATTCTCGTATTACTGCTACATACAACCTTAGCACCTTAGCATCAACATTTCCACTCTCACATCCACCTCTTTCCATTTTTACCTCCTTCAAGTATAGTTTCTTATCATCCCAAAACTTTCCATTTAACTTCCTTCCAAAATCTTCATCTATTCTTCCTTTGCTTTCCTCTATCAGCTTCCTAACATTCCACTTACATATCATGTATTCTTCCCTCTTCCTTTGCTGAGCTTCCATTGGTACATTCCTATTGAGCAACCTACCATATACCTTTTTCATCTCTTCCACAACATTGCTAATCTCTTCTGTCCACCATGCACTGCCTTTTTTATTCCCATATCTCACTACTTGTATCCATTTTTTCTCTACAAGATAACATTCTCTCTTTCCACGCAATCTTAATCGCTCCCAGAACCTTCACCCCCTCCTCCACTTTATGACACTTCCACTTCCTTGGTTCCATTCATTCCTAGTACACCCTAGATATCTAAAACACTTCACTTCCTCCAATTTTTCTCCATTCAAACTTACATCCCAACTAACTTGTCCTTCAACCTTACTGAACCGAATAACCTTGCTTTTATTCATATTCATTTTCAACTTTCTTCTTTCACAAACTCTTCCAAAGTCAGTCACTAACTTCTGCGGTTTCTCATTCGAATCAGCCATCAGTGTTGAATCATTGGCGAACAACAACTGACACTTCTCAGACCCTCTCATCCCCTACAGACTGCATGACTGCATACTTGCCCCTTTCTTCAAAGCTTGCATTTAAAAAGCCTGTATGGGCACAATATTGTACTGGGTACCTTCTTTGAAATGTTCAAATACAATGTCATACACTTACCGCTAAGGCAGCATCAGGTTGGTTTAGATGATAATACATTCGCATAACAACTGGCCCAAAAACAAATGCTCCAAATCGTACACCCTGATGCTGCTGATTGAACCTACAAGAGATGATGTAGTATTACCTTAAAATGATATCTACAGACAATAAGTTTTAAATCTTTCTTTAAAAGAACATACCTGATATTTCATCTAAGTATATAAAGTGGTACAAAAGTCTTAACCCAGGGGATAAGGTAATACGGGAGAAAAAAATACCACCCTTGTATCTCCAGCAAATCTTAGAAGGCAACTAAAAGAGGCAAACACTTATATATGACTTCATCCTATTCTGTCCCAGAATTTCCCCAAACACAAGGTTCAATCCAGGCATGTTACTATACCTATTTCACCCATTTTTTGTTTTTTTGTTCGTCCTCTTACTTAACCTCCCTTAAAAATTCACTCATAACACACATTTTACCTACTGCTGGACTAATGCACATAAAAGATACTCCTATGGTACATCAACATCAACTTTTTTTCATAATATATCCCTTCCACCCCATACAAATATCATTCCTTCATTATGTAATAACTTTTGCATGAGATGGAAGGGAAATATCAAAAAGTTAGTAGATGTGGATTAAGCACAAGAATATCTTGTATCTCCATTAGTTCAGAAGGTAAAATGTGAGGTATGGGTAAATTTCTAAGGAGATTATTAAGAAGATGGACTAAAAATAATACAAACAGTCAATGAAGGATAGTAATACACCCAGTCAGGTCATGTCACTGGAGAAATCTTGGAAAAAAAGGGATATACTCGTACATAAGTGTTTGCCCCTTGAAGTCCCCTTCTATGCCATGCTGAAGACATGAGGGTAGTATTCTTTTTCCTCTATCCCCAGGTAGGGCTTTTATATGTGGTTCATTTATATATTTTGAAAACGTGAGGAAAGTGTTGCTAGAAACTATGTATAAAATACAAAAAAACAAAAAGGAATCCAAACTGCAACAGACACTGAGTACTTTTGAGGCTGTTTTTGATAGTGGAAAATATCAGAAACTCATGGATTAGTGTGGTAAAAGTTAGAATGCAGACAGATAATTCAAAGAGAATTACCTGCAAATCACCCTGTGATTATAGAGGTACAAATAAATGTAAGTTGTGGACTTGAAGTGAAGTATTCATCAAGTCTATTCTTATAGATATCTATCATACTGCCTTCAGCAACTCTAATTGGCAGTTTGTTCCATATATTAGCAATCCTGTTGAAGAAAAAGTACTTTGCCTCATCCAAGGTAAAATGTGTGCCAATAAGTCTGTATCCATTATCTGTAAAATTATATGAATCAAGTCTAAAGTAACTTGACAGATGAAGATTATCAAAGCCTTTGATAATTTTGGATACTTGTATTAGATCACCTTTTAGCCTTCTCTATTCTAAGCTTAATAGATTCACATTATTTAATCTGAACTCGTAAGATTTGTTTCTCAATCCACAAATCATCTTAGTAGCTCAACCTTGTACTCTCTCCATTTTCCCTATGTCTTTTTTTGGTAGGGTGACCAAAACAATACTGAAGATGTAAATGATCCAATGAACTGTAAAGAGTACAGATGATTTCTCCTACTTTTAAATTCAAATCCAAGAATTTTGTTAACTCTTTTCACTTCTTCCTTGCATTATCTACTTGGTTTTAGGTCACCAGAGATTATTACACCCAAGTCTTTTTTCCTCATTCACCTTTCACAGTGCAACGGAATTCATATCTGTAGCTTGTCATTTTGTTTTTACTACCGTAAAACTCTGCTCTTGTTTATATAAAAATTTTGCCACTTATGAGCCCAGTTCAAGAGTTTGTCTATGTCAGTTTGAAGCTATTCTTGTTTAAGTTCATTTGTACATCTATTTCCCAGCTTTGTATTATCAACAAATCTTTATATTTGACCATCAATCACAACTTTGTTTACAGTCAGTCAACCAATTTCCTATCCTTAGAAGTATAACCCCATTAATGGTGACTATTTTTGCTAGTTGCCTTTGATGCAAAACACTGTCGAAAGCATTTTGAAAATCTAGATAGATAGCATCAACTGCTTTCCTTTTGTCATACATACTGATTATACCATAAAAGACATCAAGCAGATTTGTCAGATATGAGCGATTTTGTTGAAAACCATGCTGAGAATTGTTTATTAAGCAGTGGTCCTCTAAATGGTTTACAATTCTATCTTGAATGATAGTTTCCATAAGTTTTCCAAGTACAGACACTAAACTAATAGGACCATAATTTCCAAGCAGTGACATTTCTTTTATGTTGTTACAATGGCAAACTTTCATTCACCTGAACTTTTCCAATAGCAATAAATGAAACAGATAAATGGGACTGAAGTGTGATTCACAATCATAAAATCAAACAAGCATACACCTGAGTATCTTGTAATGATGCACATGGATGTCGACGCTTTGTGTTATGTCTAATGATGATGTGGAAGGATTTAAGTTACAAAATTGCTGAGGATGTTACAGCTGAATGCAAGGTAAGTAAAAAGTACTTTTAACCAAGACTACCGTAAGATACTGATTCATATTTTCATTTTCATTTCAAAGAATCCAATTGACATTTATAGCAAATCAACTGTATGTAAGTGGATGGATCCCCCTAAACACACACATAAAAATAGTGAATTTTGTGGTCAAATGGTTGGGGACCAACAATACCTACATTCTTTCCTTTTTTGTTCATACTGTAATTCTTACCTTTTTGCCATTTCTAAAACTAAAGAAAGGTCTCTGTCATTGGCTTCAGCAAGATGCACTATATTCTTCAAGTCCTCAGTGAAAATCATACAATTGTTTTTTGAAACCAATATTTGCATCATATGTTCTAAAAATCGGTCTTTCTTGTTTGTGAACTGAATGGCAGTTCTTTCTCTTGAGGATACAAAATGATTGAGTCCTAAGGCAGCTGGAGTGTACAGATGATGATAGCCTGAAAAAGGAGTAAACTGAATTAAAAACATGGCACTGGTTGCAGACTCCATCAAGATGTTCCAGAAGTTGATTAAAGAATCACTGAATATGCGCAAAGGGCAAAAGCTGAGTTAAACGTTCACAAAAGTAAGATTATGAGGTACAGCAGGGACACTTTGTTGAGTGAAGTTTTAAATGGGAAACCCTGAAGGCAGTAGAGTGCACTAGGTACTTAGGATTGGACATGGCAGTGGATGGAATGAAAATACTGAGATCACGAATATCATTAAATGACATGGCTCTGGTCACAGACTCTACAAAGATGCTTCAGTAGTTTGTTAGCAAATGGGAAATGTGTGAAAAGTGATATGGCTCTTGATGTATACCCCACAAAGATACTTCAGAAGTTAGTAAAAGAATCTGCACATGTGTGAAAGGGGCAAAAGCAGAGTTAAATGTAAACAAAAGTAAGGTAATGAGGTACAGCATGGATTTTTTGTTTGAAAGAAGTTCAAGTTGAAAAACCTGAGGGCAGTAAAGTGCACTCTGTACTTAGGAGTGGACATGGCAGGAGATGGAATCAGGGAACTGAAGAGCCTCAGGATGGAGGAGGGGCTACAGTCTTGGCACATAAAGGAGCAAATGAAAGGAGAGGTCAGTCAGCAAGGTCAAATATGGATATGTCTACAGCTACAGTGGTCAAGACAGTGTTGTATGGCTGCATCTTGGGCATCAAACGCAAAAGAAAGGAAGAGGGTGGATGTAATTACCTATCTGTATCATATGTGAAAAGAGTTTTACACTTGTGGGGCCCCATCTCTTGAACATTCTTTTCATCATCCAACTTTACATTTTCCTAACAAAGTTTCTTGCTTAATTTCATGTTATGTTCTCTTCTTGTCCTGTTCTTACATCTCAAAAACAACGTTTCCTGTCTACATCATCAGTCTGATTCAAAAACCTAAAGGATGTGATCCTGCCACCCCTCAACCTTCTCTCTTCCATGGTAGGCAAATCTAAGGCTTCTAATCTTTCCTTGTAATTCAGCTCTCTTAATATTGGTACCACCTTTGTTCCTCTCTTCTGAACCTTCTCTGTTAGATCTTTGTGCTCCTTTACATGTGGTGACCAAACCTAAGAGGCACGTTCTTGTTTTGGCCTTATGTAAGATGTGAACAGTGTGCTGAATATTTTCTTATCCACAACCAAGAAAGTAGTTCTTATATATTAGCTGGCAAACAGTTGGTCTCCTTTACTATTCTCTTAAGGTGGGACTCTTGCAACAGGTGAAGGATGATGTCAGTAGTAACCAAGCCCCTCTCACACTCAGATTCTTGCAACTTAATACCAGTTGGAAGATATTCATTCTGAGGCCTTTTTTTTTTGCCATTACCCATCCTCACTACCTTATATTTACATAGGTTGAGCTTCATCAAATAGTATCAGACCAACTTTGGAGTCTGTCTAGGTTCCCTTGTTATGATGCAGTTCTCCATGCTTTTCACTTCCATCATGACCTGCAAACATACAAAGTCCATAACTTCTGGCAAGTCATTCACATACATCAAGAAGAGTAATGGTTCCAGAATAGAACTCTGCAGCATTCTGTTGGTGACCTCAACTCATTTTGATTAAACTCGTCGGACGTGCATCCCTTGTTTCCTTCCACTTTCTATCGTCTATCCATCAAAGGAGTCTCCCACCTCCCCCCTCACTTTCCCAGCCTGGTTATCCAGCTTCTTAATTAGCCTCTCATGTAGTATGGTGTTAAATGCTTTCTGACAGTCCAGGTACAAAATAATATAACCAGCCTTTTCTATTGTCCAACACTGGCTTACCCTCTCATGAAAATCCAAGAAAAAGAGGGCAAATGGGAGTTGAGGTGAGAGAGTATCATTTAACTTCAGAAAGAATAAAAAAATGTTTTGGAAAGAGGTAAATAATGTGCAAAAGACAAGAGAAAAAAATGGGGACATCAGCGAATGGAGCAAAAGGGGAAGTGATAACAGGTAGTGATGGAACAATGTGGATATGGAGTGAGTACTTTGAAGGATTGTTAAATGTGTTTGATGATAGTGTTAGAAGGAGGGTGTTTGGGTAGGGGTGGTATGTGAAGTGATAGGGTCAGGGAGAATGGTTTGGTGAACAGAGAAGAGGTTGTGATAGCTTTGCAGAAGATGAAATCCTGCAAGGCAGTGGGATTGGATGGTATTGCAGTTGACTTTATTAAGAAAGGGGGTGACTGTGTTGTTAATTGGTTGGTAAGGATATTTAATGTATGTATGAGTCACTTTGAAGTGCCTGAGGATTGGAGGAATGCATGCATAGGTAAATGTTCAAATGACAGAGGCATAAGTTTGTCGAGTACACCTGGAAAATTACATGAGAGGGTGAAGGCATGTACAGAGCATCAGATTTGGGAGGAGCAATGCGGTTTCAGAAGTAGTAAAGGATGCGTGGATCAGGTATTTGCTTTGAAGAATGTGTGCAAAAAGTATTTACAAAAACAGATGGATCTGTCTCTGGCATTTACGGATTTGGAGAAGCCATATGATAGGTGTGATAGAAATGCTTTGTGGAAGGTCTTAAGAATGTATGGTGTGGGATGTAAGATGCCAGAAGCAGCGATAAGTTTTTATCAAGAGTGTAAGGTGTATGTACGAGTAGGTAGAGAGGAGAGGGATTAGTTCACAGTGAAAGTCAGTCTGCAACAAGAGTGTGTGAAGCCACAATGCTTGTTTAATTTGTTTATAGATGGGGAGTTGAGGGAGATAAATGCAAGAGTTTTGGATACAGGGGCAAGCATGCAGAGGGTTGGTGATGAGAGGGCCTGGGAAGTGAGTCAGTTGTTCAATGACAATGATACAGCACTGGTGGCTGATTCAAGTGAGAAATTGCAGAAGTTTGTGACTGAGTTTGGGAGTGTGTGTGAAAGGAGAAAGTTGAGAGTAAATATGAATAAAAGCAAGGTTATCAGGTTCAGCAGGGTTGAGAGACAAGTTAGTTGGGATAAAAGTTTGAATGGAGGAAAATTGGAGGAAGTGAAGTGCTTTAGATATCTGGGAGTGGACTTGGCAGGGAATGGAACCATGGAAGCGAAAGTGAGTTATAGGGTAGGGGAGGGGGCGAAGGTTCTAGGGGCAATGAAGAAAGAGTGGAAAGAGAATGTTATCTCAGAGAGCAAAAATGGGTACGCTTGAAGGAATAGTAATTCTAATAATATCATACTGTTGCGAGGCATGGGCTATATAGACAGAGTGGTGTGGAAAACAGTGGATGTGTTGAAAATGAAATGTGTGAGGACAATATGTGGTGTGAGGTGGTTTGATCAAGTAAGTAGTGAAAGGGTAAGAGAGGTGTGTGGTAATAAAAAAAAGTTTGGTTGAGTGAGCAGAAGAGGGTGTGTTGAAATAGTTTGGACATATGGAGAGAATGAGTGAGGAAAGGTTGAAAGAGGGGATATATGTGTTAGATGTGGAGGGAACAAGGAGAAGCGGGAGACCAAACTGATGTTAAAATATGGAGTGAAAAAGATTTTGAGTGATCAGGGCCTGAGCATGTTGGAAGGTACAAGACATACATGGGATAGGGTGAATTGGGATGATATGGTATACTGGGATCGACGTGCTTTCAATGGAGTGAACCAGGCCTTGATGTGGATTTTTGTGTAAGACTGGAACCTCCAACGTAAACAGAGAAAAATATATGTGAAGATATGATTTAGTAATGGTGGTTATCAGTCCCTCTTATCCTTATAAATTCTATAAATTCAATGGCATGCTGGTCTAAGAAATTTTCCTGTACACATTCTAAGGATATGTGCCTCTATGATTAAATGTAGTCTGTTGTGGATGAGAGAGCTTGGGAAGTGAGTCAGTTGTTGTTCGCTGATGATACAGCACTGGTGGCTGATTTGGGTGAGAAACTGCAGAAGCTGGTGACTGAGTTTGGTAAAGTGTGTGAAAGAAGAAAGCTGAGAGTAAATGTGAATAAGAGCAAGGTTATTAGGTACAGTAGGGTTGAGGGACAAGTCAATTGGGAGGTAAGTTTGAATGGAGAAAAACTGGAGGAAGTGAAGTCTTTTAAATATCTGGGAGTGGATTTGGCAGCGGATGGAACCATGGAAGCAGAAGTGGAACATAGGGTGGGGAGGGGGCGAAGGTTCTGGGAGCGTTGAAAAATGTAAGGAAGTCGAGAACATTATTTTGGAAGGCAAAAATAGGTATGTTAGAAGGAATAGTCATTCCAACAATGTCATATGGTTGCGAGGTGTGGACTATAGATAGAGTTGTGCGGAGGAGGGTGGATGTGCTGGAAATGAGATGTTTGAGGACAATATATGGTGTGAAGTGGTTTGATTGAGTAATGAAAGGGTAAGAGAGATGTATGGTAATAAAGAGTGTGGTTGAGAGAGCAGAAGAGGGTGTTTTGAAATGGTTTGGTCACATGGAGAGAATGAGTGAGGAAAGATTGACCAAGAGGATATATGTGTCAGAGGCGGAGGGAACAAGGAGAAGTGGGAGACCAAATTGGAGGTGGAAAGATGGAGTGAAAAAGATTTTGAGTGATCGGGGCTTGAACATGCAGGAAGGTGAAAGGCATGCAAGGAATGGAGTGCATTGGAACAATGTGGTACCAGGGTCAATGGATTGAACCAGGGCATGTGAAGCGTCTGGGGTAAACCAAGGAAAGTTTTGTAGGGCCTGGATGTGGAAAGGGAGCTGTGGTTTTGGTGCATTATACATGACAGCCAGAGACTGAGTGTGAATGAATGTGGCCTTTGTTGTCTTTTCCTAGTGCTACCTTGTGCACATGCAGGGGGAGGGGGTTTTCATTTCATGTGTGGCGGGGTGGCGACGGGAATGAATAAGGGCAGACAGTATGAATTATGTGTACATATGTATATGTCTGTGTGTGTGTATATATATGTATACGTTGAGATGTATAGGTACGTATATGTGCGTGTGTGGACGTGTATGTACATACATGTGTATGTGGGTGGGTTGGGCCATTCTTTCGTCTGTTTCCTTGCGCTACCTCACTAATACGGGAGACAGTGACAAAGTATATTAAATAAAATAATTTTTTTTTTTTTTTTTTTGCTTTGTCGCTGTCTCCCGCGTTTGCGAGGTAGGCGCAAGGAAACAGACGAAAGAAATGGCCCAACCCACCCCCATACACATGTATATACATACGTCCACACACAGCAAATATACATACCTACACAGCTTTCCATGGTTTACCCCAGACGCTTCACATGCCCCGATTCAATCCACTGACAGCACGTCAACCCCGGTATACCACATCGCTCCAATTCACTCTATTCCTTGCCCTCCTTTCACCCTCCTGCATGTTCAGGCCCCGATCACACAAAATCTTTTTCACTCCATCTTTCCACCTCCAATTTGGTCTCCCTCTTCTCCTCGTTCCCTCCACCTCTGACACATATATCCTCTTGGTCAATCTTTCCTCACTCATTCTCTCCATGTGACCAAACCATTTCAAAACACCCTCTTCTGCTCTCTCAACCACGCTCTTTTTATTTCCACACATCTCTCTTACCCTTACGTTACTTACTTGATCAAACCACCTCACACCACACATTGTCCTCAAACATCTCATTTCCAGCACATCCATCCTCCTGCGCACAACTCTATCCATAGTCCACGCCTCGCAACCATACAACATTGTTGGAACCACTATTCCTTCAAACATACCCATTTTTGCTTTCCGAGATAATGTTCTCGACTTCCACACATTCTTCAAGGCTCCCAGAATTTTCGCCCCCTCCCCCACCCTATGATCCACTTCCGCTTCCATGTTTCCATCCGCTGCCAGATCCACTCCCAGATATCTAAAACACTTCACTTCCTCAGTTTTTCTCCATTCAAACTCACCTCCCAATTGACTTGACCCTCACCCCTACTGTACCTAATAACCTTGCTCTTATTCACATTTACTCTTAACTTTCTTCTTTCACACACTTTACCAAACTCAGTCACCAGCTTCTGCAGTTTCTCACATGAATCAGCCACCAGCGCTGTATCATCAGCGAACAACAACTGACTCACTTCCCAAGCTCTCTCATCCCCAACAGACTTCATCCTTGCCCCTCTTTCCAAAACTCTTGCATTCACCTCCCTAACAACCCCATCCATAAACAAATTAAACAACCATGGAGACATCACACACCCCTGCCGCAAACCTACATTCACTGAGAACCAATCACTTTCCTCTCTTCCTACACGTACACATGCCTTACATCCTCGATAAATATAAATGATTAAATGTCACCATGAGAATACAAATTCTCCAGTCTATCTCCTTTAACTGTCACTGTGAGAATACAAATTCCCTAGTCTATCTCTTTTATAAAATAGATTTTCCAATATCATTATTTCATCTATCCTGAGAAGGGCATGTTTTACCACTTCATGTATCACCCAGATTCTTCCTTCACTGTTTTTTTGTATACTTATCTTGAATTATTAAAATTCTCAAGAGAATTATCCAGTATCAACACTACTACACTCTTCTTTCCCACAGTTACTCTTCCCATTATGTATTGTCTGAATGTGGCTTCTACTACCTTATCCTGAAATTAAAGATTGTCTCTTTTTAATAGGCTAATCCACCTCCTTTGCATTCTCTTTCCCAGATGACTATTTCTTAGATAAGGCAGTTTATTCACATAAGGAATGATAAGAGTCAAAGTCTTATCAAAATGATCAAATATGGTGTGCTTATTTAAGTTGGTTATATGGATAAGATGGGTGAAGAAAGACCAACTATAAGTACCTATGTGTCAAAAGTAAAGGGAACAAAGTGGTGAGGGCAACTGAGAAGGAGAGACAGAGCAAGGAAGGAAGATAGAGAATGTAATATGGATAGCATGAATTGGATCAATGAGGTACACATGTTCCCTTCGACTTCCATTTGCTACTTTTGAGGTATCCGTTCATAATTACCTTATTTATTATCGTAGGTTATGAAAATATTATAACAATCATGTCCCAAAGGTTTGCTGTATTCTTTATATGATATATCGGTCAAGATATATTCCACCCTTAGGTTGGTAATGTACCAATTTAGGGATATCAAAGAAACAGCTTATGGATTTGGAATAAAACACAGCTTTATCAATGGACTCAATGCACTTTGCAGAAGTGATTTTGCTTACTAGGGAGATTTTCTGTCAATTATTACTAGTGTTTCATCTGATTTCATGTCAATAAATCCTACATTTTCCCTGATCTTTATAGCCCACATCACTATTGACATTAATGTACAATTGAACATACAGCTCTCAATCATTCTCTATCTTCTCTCTTCACACTTAAGTGCCGCTTCAAAAATCAACCACACATTTCCCCTAGTATAGAAAACCCTCATCGCATTACTTATCATCGTTCAGTAAAATCAATCTGTTCTATTAACAGTTGGCAGGATTTACACCCTATGGCGTGTCCGATATAAAGCCGCGGTCCTGAACACTGACTTATGAAAGTAAAAAGTGTGGCCATTGTTCCAACACCGAACTATGAAAGCAAAATACCCATCTCGAAAACCAACATAAGTCAAATGTGCCATAAAGCATTTAGTATCCCTGAAAATGGTGACACACACTCTTCTCTTTTTAATAGGCTTTGTGATTTATGACAATGTCGTACCAAGATACTTATGTGAATTTAAAGAACCCTAAACTCTTACCTAAAGGCCATATTGATAATGATGAGTTTGAGCTACATAACCTCGGTAACCTGGTAAACATATTCCGACAAGTATTTGAAACTGTTAGTGCGGCCATCACTGTTTTGTTTACACTTTACAGTCCGTTCGCCACGTGAATCCGTAATCCGAATTTCCTCCAAAATTTTACGTCTGGTCAGGATTTTCAGGAGATACGACCTACGTAAATTTATTTTATTTTGTTTTACCTAGAATACAACGAAGAGAGAAGGAATAAGAGAGAGAGAAAAAAATGCAGCAACCACACATAACCAACCAATATCAGATAATAGAACCGCTCTCTGAAATTAAAGATATAGAAAATTGAAGACTTGATCTGTAGATTTTTGAGATTCAGGGTACAAAGAGCAGAGAAGGGTGTGAATAGATTGGACATTTCATCATCACAGTTTAATCCATTTATGATACTTCTGCCTATCATTTCTGATAAACTGTTTGCTTTAGTAAATTGTTATGGGCTCTGATTTCTCTATGTTTTGCATCTTTCCAAGAAATTTTTCGACACCATCACACTTGGATAAAAGACTTGAAGACTGTGGTCATAACACTTTTCTCTGTTCCTCTAAACTCTCACTGTAACTCAGCTCTCTTAATGCTATGATTCACCATCTTGGTTGCCTTCCTGTGGACATTGCCTCGTATTTATCTATGCCTCTTCTAGTGTAGTGACAAACTTGATAAAGATAATCCAGTCCTATGATATTAATAACTTGTTGAACATTCATTTACTCGTGTGCTTACATGCATTTCCGATATCTGTCAGCAGATAGTTTGTTTTCTTTACAATACTTCTGAAGCAAAGCTCTGGCAGCTTATTTCCTTGAAGATACTGTTCTTCCAGAGGCCTTCTGTCACTGTGCTCAGTACCCAGTACTTTAAATTTAGCTGGGGTCATCTTCGTCAATGATATATCAGTCCAATTTTGGAGTTTGTTCAGGGAGCAGTGGGTGCTCGATGTTTTTATTTTTTTTTAGTGATACTTCCCTTTCTATATTGCAGCCCTGATTATAATTGTTATAAGTATGTTAAGTATTAACAGATAGAGATAAATAGATAGATAGATAGATAGATAGATAGAGAGAGAGAGAGAGAGAGAGAGAGAGAGAGAGAGAGAGAGAGAGAGAGAGAGAGAGAGAGAGAGAGAGAGAGAGAGAGAATGCATTGGTACAAGGGCATGAGAGACAACAGAGGGCCCGTTAGCTCCTGTTTAGGTCATGCATTTTGAACCTAAATCGATCTGAAGTGGATGAGGTAAGGATAGACCTCTCTCTCTCTCTCTCTCTCTCTCTCTCTCTCTCTCTCTCTCTCTCTCTCTCTCTCTCTCTCTCTCTCTCTCTCTACCCTCCACTCCCTCCTGCAACAACAGCTGCCGTACTTCCGCAAATGTTCCTTAAGTTGATGGAATCCTAAATTTTCTTTCCTTATTCCATGACCTTAGCATCATCCACTGGTATGAATCCAATTCTTTTTTCGGCAAACTACTTGCATAGAATAAGAAAATCAATGGCTCCAGAAACGAGCCTTGCCGCAACCCATTACGAACTAGGCTGCTGACAGCAGTCGCCCAAGCTGGTGCTACCGCTCCGACTGTGGAATGCCTGGAAACATCTTACACTCTCCATATTAAAGTTGCTGGTCTTACTCTCTGTCCCATCAAAACGGGACTACCGGGTCTGGTCCTGCCATCTCCTTCTTACAAGCATCATACGCCAACTCAAAACTCACTTATTTTCTTCATATAAGCACTCATGCCACCTCCCGTTTAATCATTCGTTTATTTATAATCATAAAGAATAGATCTGTTGCCCCCAATCCCCAACATCATTGGGTGTTAAGAATCTCCGGGTTTCCACCTGACTCTACTGCCAATGAGAGGAAGGGCTTGGATGAGCTTTCCTTCTCTGATAGATCTTCCTCATTTTCTATCCACACTACCAAAGTTTGTGGTCTCTCGAGTAACCTTGCTTCTCTTGAACACCATCTATTTCATACCTCTCCTAATATCTTGCTTCTCTCTGAGACCCAGTTGTTTAATGCTTTTTACTTGCCCCTTTTTCATATCGGATTATAATCGCCACTCACGATTCCCGTTCATAGGTGGTGTCTGTGCTTCTTCCAACATCAACACACCTGTCACAAGCCTCGAAGACCTCGAGTCCCTAAACTTTTTTGATGTGGCTCAAAGTCTGTCTCCCAACTACCACACTTTTTCTCTCTGTTTCGCCCATAACGCTCCTAATTCTAAAAAATTTCATATCTTTCTTGGGCAGTCTAATCTGCCATGAGACTGGCATTCTCTTAATAGCAAGTAGAGATCCTCTACTTAAGAGATTTCAACTTCCACCATAGGAGTTGGCCGAATTCTTCCCATACGGATGA